>NC_142008.1:30996944-31154193 GCF_049901715.1 Pseudonaja textilis | reverse complement strand
GATGTCTGCAGCTGGTCTAATGAAAAACTGTACAAAAGAGATGGTTTGCATCCATCAAAGAAAGGGACTGAGTTACTTGGCATTAAATGCACAGATTTCCTGGATAAACATTTAAACTGAACAGCAGGGACAGAGAATTAATGGATTCAGAACATTTCTGTCCCCAGCAATCTAAAACTAATAAGGATACCAGTGCATGCAAAAGATATTTGTGCAGGTAAGATTATCAACCTTGATGCCAACCAAAACCAAGCACTTAATAGTGAGTGCCATACCATGTGCATTAATCAAACAGGTGGCAAGAAAGTAGGGGCAGACAGGCACAACACAGGTTATGTAGAGAGTAAACACAGTGTCAGACATAAAGATCTCAAATGCCTGTATACAGATGCACAAAATCTGGGGAACAAACAGGGTGAACTTGAACTATGAATACATGAAGGTAGATATGATACAGTAGAATAACAGAAACTTGGTGGGATGAAACCCATGATTGGAACATACTGGTAGGATACAAACTATTCAAAAAAACCAGACCCCATAAAAGAGGAGGTGGAGTTGTACTGTATGTAAAGGAGCACTATATTGCTACAGAAATGCATGAAACCAAAGATGAAAACTTCCTAGAATGTATATGGGTCAATAGAAAAGAAAAAAAGAATGACATGGCCATAGGTGTATATTATAGGCCACCCAATCAAGCAGAAAAAATAGATGTCCTTTTTGCCAACCAACTAACAAACATATGCAGAAAACACACAATAGTAATGGGAGACTTCAATTATCCTGATATCAATTGGAAAACTAATTCTGCCCCAAGTGAGAAATCAAATAAGTTCCTAACCAACCTAGCTGATAACTTTGTTGTCCAAAAAGTAGAGGGTGAAACTAGAGGGACAGCCATACTGGACTTAATTCTTAAAAACAGAGAAGTGATAGAGGGAGTTGAAACTGCAGGAACCTTGGGTGAGAGTGACCATGTCATACTAGAATTCAACATAACACAAACACAAGCAATAGAACATAATGATACCAGAGTCTTGGATTTTGAAAGTTCTGATTTTAATAAACACAGAGAGAACATGGGAAAGATTCCATCGATGAAAATCCTAAAGAGGAAAACAATTCACGAATCTAGGGAAACTCTGAAAAGTATGATCATAGAAGCCCAGACCAGCACAATATCACTGAGAAAGAAAAACAAGAAATCCAAGATGAAACCAGCATGGCTGTACAAAATCTCTTTGGCAAATTGAAAGGAAAAAAAGGACAAGTACAAAAAATGGAAAGAAGGACATACAACTAAGGCAGAATATCAACAGATAGCCAGAATCTGCAAAGACGAAGTCAGGATAGCAAAGGCTCAGAACGAACAAAGACTTGCAACAAAAGTCCAAGATACTTAAAAAAGTTTCTTCCAACATAAAAATTACAATAAAAAAATCAAGGAAACAGCCATCCACTAAAAAGAGAAGATGGCAAGGAAGCAACAGGCAACAGAGAGAAAGCAGAACTGCTTACCTCATTCTTTGCATCTGTCTTCACGCAAAAAGAAACTATAGTTCAACCCACCAAAAACATAACTGTAAAAGACAGACCAGAAATAAAAGTTAAAATAAGCAAAAAAAATAGTAAGAGAACACCTGTCTGATTTTGATGAAAACAAATCACCGGGGCCTGATGGATTACATCCCAGAGTTTTAAAGGAGCTGGCAGATGTAATCCCAGAACCACTGTACCATATCTTTCAAAAATCCTGGAGCACCAGAGAACTACCAGAGGACTGGAAAAGAGCTGATGTGGTTCCCATCTTCAAAAAAGGAAAAAAAAAACAGACCCAGGAAACTACAGACCAATCAGCCTAACATCAATACCCGGGAAGAAACTGGAAAAGATCATAAAAAAACAGATCTGCCAACATCTAGAAACAAGTAAAATAATAACTGTCAGCATGAGTTTGTTATGCCAAATCATGCCAAACCAATCTTATTTCATTCTTCAATATAGTGACTCAATTAGTAGACCAGCAAAAGTCTAAGTCTACATGGAGGCAAGTAAGCAGTGGGATGCCACAATGTTCTGTCTTAAGCCCTTAAGCTCTTCAATATCTTCATTAACGACTTAATTAATGAGGGAATAGAAGGGGAATTTACCAAATTTGCAGATGATATTAAGTTGTCAGGAATAGCTAACATCCAAGAAGATAGGCTTAAGATCCAGATGGATCTTGACAGACTAGAACACTGGGCCATATCTAACAAAATGAAATTCAATGTAGAGAAAAGTAAAGTCCTACACTTAGGCAAGAAAAACCAAAAGTATACAAATAGACTGGGTGAAACCAGGCTCAATAGCAGTAACTGTGCAGCAGTGTGCAGTAGCAGCCAAAAAAGCTAATGCAATCCTAATTGTATTAACAGAGGGATACAATCAAGAACAAGGGAGGTACTAATACCACTCTATAAAGCCTTAGTAAGACCACACCTAGAGTACTGCATCTAGTTCTGCTCGCCACATTATGAAAAAGATGTTGAGACTCTAGAAAAAGTACAGAAAAGAGCAACCAGGATGATTAGGGGACTGGAGGCTAAAACATACAATGAACGGTTGCAGGAACTGGGCTTGGCTAATCTAGTAAAGAGAAGGACCAGGGGAGACATGATAGCAGTCTTCCAATATTTGAGGGGCTACCACAGAGAGGACAGGGTCAATTTATTTTCTAAAGTGCCTGTAGGCCAGACAAGGAATAATGGATGGAAATTGAACAAAGAGAGATTAAACCTGGAAATAAGGAGCAACTTTCTGACAGTGAGAACAATCAACCAATGGAACTCCTTGTCCTCAGAAGTTGTGGGAGCACCATCACTTGAGACTTTCAAGAAGAGATTGGACTGCCATCTGTCAGAAATGGTGTAGGGTCCCCCACTTGGGCGGGAGGTTGGACTAGATGACCTCCAAGGTCCCTTCCAACTCTGATTATCTGTTATCTGTTATTCTAAGGTATGGGAGAAACCATAAAAGGCAGAAAATTGGGAAACCAATATTATAATGAGGAAAGTAATCTAGCTGTCCTGTCTTTACTAGACTGAAAGCAATAAGTACCTTTCATATAATATTGCTCAATGTGCATTTGTGATTTATTCACTTAAATATAAGTGATAGTTTTGGTTATCAAGAAGGGAATATTATTCTTGAATGTGCAAAGTTATTTAATACAAGACTATGTTATCCATAGAGAAAACTGGACTAAACAGATGAATTTGAATCTGTGGAGAATGTTGAATAAGTTCAGAAAATAGATAGAGAAGTTTTAAGATGTGTAGGTACTTATAGACAGCTAGTAGACAGAATGTGGCCTCTTGCAAAAACAGGGTATTGAAACAAAACAAAACCATGTTGCTCTCCATTTGTTTATGGAAGTAAGAGTCAAAAATAAGAGAAATAAAGGAATAAGTTTTATACAGTTGGAGTGGATTGTTGAAAAACCATATGTGGTAAAACAAAAAATAAGATTAGTAATTGTTGTACATGATTGAATGTAAAGGGAGGAATACAAAAATACATTAGGGTGTTTTGACCCCATAGAATAATGTTTGTGTGTGTGTAAATTCTCTCTCTCTTACATACACACACAGTGTATATTGCTAATGAGTGTGAATATTCTGTTTTTCTTTATGTGAAAATCTCAATTAAATCTTTAAAAAATATTTACAATGAGTTCATAGGGATGATTCATCAGAAATGCAAAGTGATAAATAAAGTTGAAACAGACATACAAGTATCAAATACTTTCTGCCATGTACATAAATAAATTTGGAAGCACCTTGAAAGGAAAGAAGGGAAAGGTAATTTTTCTTCAAGGGAAATAAAACCTTTGCCAAATTCTGGGACAGATTTCAAGGTAAAATTAATTAAATCTCTTCCAAAATAACTTCATTTTTCATTGAGCCATGGTATCCCCTGGGTCTTCATATAATTTTACTGCTTAGCTGTCTAGGAATAGTCAGAAGCTGAGAAGTTACACTGTGAGTCAATCAACAGTTAGAACTGAAGTTGATGTTATACAGTATAATATTACACAGCCAGCGATTCTCTCTAAAGACATCTTTGATTTACTGATACTAACATGATTTTGTATAAAGTATCTCTTCACAATCATATTAAACATATATTTGCAATACTGTCTACTATCTCTAGTTTATGCTTCAATCAACCAATGTTTCAAAAACAGCTAAATGTAAAGACTAAATGTCCAAGTCAACAAAATTATTTATTTAGGAGTAAAGAAGCAAAGCTAGGTCATATAAAATTTCATTTTTAAAATTAATACATTTAATTTACTAATTAAACTAAGGTTACCCATGTTTTTGTATGGGGCTAAAATTTGGAGTTTAAAACACATAACATTGCTCGACAAACACAATCACCGAATCATAGAGAAGAGGAAAACTTTAGCTACTGCCTTTATAGACAAACTGAGAATGTATACAACCTGTTAACAGGGTTCAGTAAATGTAACCTTACAATAAAGGCTGGGGTGGGATTCTATCTGGTCAGACCAATTCTTTTTTTTTTAAGTTTTTTATTTTTTAAAAAAAGTTTTTTTATTTTAACAACAAACCTGGTCAGACCAATTCTATAGAACTGGTTGTTATGAGTCTGCCCAGTTCGGAGAACCAGCAAATTGCACCACTGTCTGGCCCCTCCCCTCCCCACTCACTCATTCCTTACCCGGCATGTGCGCCATCAAGCTTACCTGCTAAATTGCTATTTTTCTTTTTTTTTGCCCCAACCATCAGCTCTTCTGCTGTGCTGGGAGATTTAGTTTAGCTGGAAAGCAGGAAATTGTTGGATTTCTTGCTTTCTAGCTAATCTAAAAGCAGAGATGCTGACTTTCCTTAGGACTGAACTTCTATTTTTCAGTGCAGACTCAGGTAGCAGATTGCAGAAAGATAGATCTCTGAGTGAATCTGTGATTCTGTGAGCAACTCAATCTGCCTGCCGGCTTTGCCTGATTTTGGGTAAAAGTTGCTGTTTTTTAAATAAAAAATTAAATATTTACAATATTTACATACAAGCCACGCCCACCTAGTCACATGATCATCAAGCCACACAGTCAGCAAACCACACCCACCCAGTCACATGGCCACCAAGCCACACCCCCAAAATTAGGCCACGCCCACAGAACCAGTTGTCAAGAAATTTGAATCCCACCCCTGAATAAAGATAAGAGTTAGGTTATCTTGCCATGTTTCCTGTCCAATTTACCTTGGAGGGCTTACATCAATCTTGCAAGTCTGAAGGCACAAATTTCCCACCATAACTTTTAATTTTTTGATCCACTATATAGTCCTAGGTTTCTTTCTCTGAGTGTCGGGCTCTTGTCTCTCTTACCTAGACAGAGCTGGCAGATCTTCATTTGGAAACCAGGCAATCCCTCTTCTGAAAGAACCAAGTCCTTCAACTATAGAAAAATTGAAACATAGAATAACTGAACAGAAACATCAGAATAAGGCTGCCTGCTTTGGAAGCTTGTTCCAAAGAAACAGCTAGTAGGAGGATTAAAAGATGCAAATACTGTAATATTAATTAGAAGCACCAATTCAATGCAAGAAATAAACCATAATATACAGCATAGCTGCAGTTGTAACTGAATAACTGGGATGCAAATTCAACAAAGAAGAAAAAAAGCCAGTGTGCCACCAAAATGGAAAATAAGATTGGAAAATAAGATCAGCAAGTTGAGATCAGATGCAAACAAGCTAGAACAGATGAAAGAAAAAGCTGAATAACAATAAGACCAAATAATACATAATCAAAAAATACCATTTAGAAACAAGGAAGATTAATGAAACACTGGCAATAATAAAGCAGCAAATAACAGTTATAACTAAGAAGATCAGCAGACATGAAGCTCGAATTACAAATTAGAGGCAGAACCTCAAATTTCAATCTAATCAGAAACATTTTTACCAATCCATCAATGGAGAGATTGTTCTGAATCAGTCAGTATCTAATAAGGAAGAAACAGTGCAGTTCTGGGTGCAGATATAGAATAATCCAAAGAAAAACAACAAGGATGCAGCTTGATTAAAGGAGGTGGAAAAGAATAAAAGAGAAGCTGAAATCAAAGAACTAGTAATAGCAGCAAAAATGATAGAGAAAGAGGAAGGATGATGAATTTTATGATTTTGGTTGAAACATCAGACAGGTCTATACCAACTAGTTGCCAGGCAGTTTAACAATATACTGCAAGGAGGTGAAATTGAAGAATAGCTAACTGGCAATAACTGATCTGGCATCACTAGACAATGACAGGCTAATTACTTTCTTACCATCAACTTTCAAATTGCCAACTGGTGTGGTAGTTCCAACATGTAGTGGAAAATAAGCTCTTTCTACATGAGCAGAAAATAAAATGCCCCAATTGAGAAACAAAAGATCATCTCTTAAATGACCTTAAAAAACTCCAAGAGAAGGAATTTGAATGTAACATGGATTGGCTACAAGAAGACCATATAATCAAGTATTTAGAAATACCAGAAGTCAGTAGAAACATCAGAAATTTTTTGCAAAGATTGATGGCACAATGGAAGACACATTGATGTCACAATCGAAGATGTCAATGGTGAGAGATTGGGAATGGCTGCTATCAGGAATATTTCAAGGAGATTCAATACATCAACCAAGTAAAGATCTTAAAATCCAAATGCAGTGGAGAAAATCCCATGAAAACAATAGACACCTGGGCATTTCCAGTCATTAGATACACAGCTGGAATAGTGGATTGGACTCAAAAACTAACAGCCACAGATAGCAACATCAGAAAAATGATGACAATGAACCATACCCTTCATCCTTGCAGCAACATTGATAGACTCTATCTACTAAGGAAAATAGGTGGTGTGGAATGTTGCAGGTACCTCAGATGGTTGTAGGAAAAAAAGGACATTGGAAGAATATCTGAAGTATAGTGAATAAGATGCTTTGAAGTTGGTATACTAGGAATGCTTAGTGTCTACTGGAGAGACCAAACTAACCAGCAAGAAAGACCAAATGAAAAACAGAATGGAAGCATGGAAACACAAAGTACTGCATGGACAGTAAATTTAAAAAATAATAGGGAAATCAGATAATAACAAGACCTTACAATAGCTAAGAACAGGAGAGTTGAAAAAAAAATTGAGGGATTATTTCTGGCTGCACAAGACCCAGCCTAAAAAAATGCATACAAAGCCAGAATCGAGAAGACAGCAATAGACAGTAAATGTCACCTATGCAAAGAAGGTAATGAAACAATGTTGCAACTAAGTTTCTGCAAGATTGCACAAGCAACAATGGCTAGGCACTGGCTACAAGCAACAGCCTAATAAAATAGCAACAATGGTGCATTGGAAGATATGCAAGAAATATAATTCTCCTGCAAGCAAGAACTGGTGAGAACATAAAATAGCAAAAATAAAAGAAAATGAAAAAGCTAAATTGCTCCGGGACTGTAGAATTCAAACTGACAGGCACCTTGCCCCATAACACCCTAAACTGAACAATTGTCAATAAGAAAGACAAAAAAATTCTGCATAGTGGACATAGCAGTACCTGGATACAGCAGAATAGAAGAGAAAGAACAGGAGAAGATAACAAAATACAAATGAATTTTCTATCACTGACAATAGAAATTGAATGACTGTGGTAAAACTAAGCAAAGGTAGTACCAAGAGTGATAGGTGCCTTGGGTGTAATCCCAGAACAATCAGAGCACCACTTGAACACCATGGGCATTGACAAATTTACCATTAGTCAATTGCAAAAGATGGTTTTACTCATAACAGCTTACATCCTGCAACAATATCTGTAACATCCACACTATTTTTTTATAAATTTTATTGGTTTTTAAAAACAAACATAAACAAACAAAACATAAAAACATCAAGCTATCTTCCATAGGTGTACATACAGTGTGCCAGTTTGTTTACAAATTGTTTTGTGCTTCCATTTCATAGTCTTCAATTACAATTACATTGCATATGATCTCATATTGTCAATCAAAAATTAAATACCTTAGTATCATTATTAATCAATCATTTGACTATACTTTTATTCATTCATGTTTTACAGGATAGTCATAATTTACTTAGTTTATTTTATAACAGTTCATGTTATCATCTTAAATCTATCCTAAAATCATTTTGTAGATATAATAAGAAAAAAGTACATCTTTATATATTTATTATTTTCTAAAAGTCTACGTATTTCATTACTGTATTTTATTGTCTAACCATTGATAGAAAAGATCCCAAATTTTATAAAATTGTTTATCCTCTTGTTCTCTAATTTCAAATGTCAATCTACTCATTTCAGCACATTCCAATATTTTCTTAATGATTTCCTCCTGTGATGGTGTTTTCTCATTTTTCCAGTTTTTAGCAAATACAATCCTAGCCGCTGTTAATACATTCACAATCAGGTATTTCAAGTCTTTACTATATATTTCAGGTAAAATTCCCAATAAAAATATCTCTGGTTTCAAGTCTATATGTTTTTTGTCATCTTTTCCAACCACATGTGGATTTTAGTCCAGTATTTTTTAGCATCCGCACAAGTCCACCACATATGGTAATATGAGCCAGGTGTCTGATGACATTTCCAACATTTTTTGGATTTATTCTTGAACATTCTTGCTATTCTTGTCAGGGGAAAATGTCACCTGTAAAACATCTTATACAAATTTTCTTTATAAGCTGTTGACATTGTCATTTTATAATTTTGAGACCAGAATTTTTGCCATTTCTCTAAATCGATCCCATATCCAAAATTCTTCCCCCAAGCAATCATAGTTTAACTTGTTCTTCTTCTAGTTTAATTTCTAATAAATATCCATAAAATTTTTAATCACCTTTTCATCAGTACCTGTCAAAATCTTATCTAAGACAATCAGTTTATCATAGAAACCTTCTGTTTTAGAATCTTTATCATACCTTGAATGTATTTGTGCATATGAAAACCACTTCATCTTTATACCTTGTTACTCTAGTTTTTGCATTGATTTAAATTCATCCTTTTCATTCAATATTTCACCATATTTAACTGTTTGTTCCTTTTTGTATATTATAGGATAAGAAAATGCTTCAATAGTCGATAACCAGACTGGAATTTTCAAATAACATTATCTTTTAATCTGTAACATCCACACTATTTATTTCTACCTTGGAAATAGGTAGACAAAAAAGGCAAATCAAGTATCCAATATCTGGCTGACCGCACAATGATCCATAACTACTTGAACACATTGACACATTGACAAAATCACCATTGGTCAATTGCAAAAAGCAGTTTTACTTGTAAGAGCTTATATCCTGTGATGATACCTTTAACACCATCAAATAACATCTACCTATCCAAAGTCCATGGGAAGGACTTGATAGTGGATAAAAATATCTAAAATGCCAGTCTAAACAATCAGCTGACTAGGGGACCAACCATAATAGTAATAATGAATGTACTTGTATTTGTGGAGTCCCAGGAACGGAAGACATAAGACATATATTATTTTAATGTCAACTATAAAAGAAATAAACAGATCAATATCTTGAACTGTGCATTAAACAAATAGCCCATTGGGATACGTATATTAAAACATCGTATTTCATGTCCTGTCAGAATCTCAGTATTGCATATAATGTCACCCTTTGAACAACTGAGAACTGTATATTTAGATCTGACTGGACTTAATTGTAGAGTTAGCACAAAAATAATTTTTAAATTTTCTTGTAGTTATGCCTTTGTTTCTATTTTGTAATATGTGATAATATTATTATTCTGCATTTTATATTTATGCTCTGATGTACATGGTGGCTAATCAATACATTATTATGGTTTGTTATAGAGCTAACCAAATGTTTTGATTGGATTTGGCATTTTTGTCCATTTACCAAGTCTTTACCAAGGACCTGGGTTAGGCAGAAGTTGTCATTTAACAATATTACAGGTATCATCGCAGGGTGTAAACTATTCCAAGTAGAGTTATTTTTTGCAATTGACTGATAGTGATTTTGTCAATCCTAGTGGTGTTTAAGAAGTGTTGTTCTAGGAATAGCACCTAAGCTGCCTATTACCATTACTATATCCTTGCTTTCTTTTGTCACAGTTTTTTTTTTACTTGTAGTTGCTGTTCTTTACATTTGTGATTTTCTTTAGTTCTTTCTATTCTGCCATGTCCACTATTCAGACTTCTTAATCTTTATCAACAATTTTATCTTTATCAACAATTATCAACAATTGTTAAGTTTGGGAGTTGTGTAGCAAATACTTATCTCTTTGAATTCTCCAATCGCAAGAACTCTAGCTTCTTCATTTTCTATTACTTTCTCTATTTTATGGTCCTACCATTTCTTGCTTGCTGGCAAATGGTATTTCTTTCAGATATTCTGCTTGTTCTATTGACTTCATATTCTATCAAAGGACAGCAGGCAAAAAATAGTCACTCCTGGAAGATGCTTCTAAAAAGCTACATGAGGCTTGATTTTTTTCTGGATCATTTCACTTAAATAAACTTTTAGCTGTTTATTTAGTTCTTTAAGTAAGTATCAAGGAGAGATTATTCTATCAGGCAGTCCATTTTGCCAGCATGCCTGATTGATACGGTAAATCTATTTATCTTACTTTTTGGATAACTTTTCATTTTTCCATTTATAGCAGCATTACATCATTATCCTCATTCTCATCTTCATATATTAGTTGTATTTGTACAGACACTAAACTAAAACAGTTATGTAGATTTTACAAATATTATCCTTTATGCCAGTGATGGCTAACCCTTCCGTCCTTGCATGCCAAAAGTGCATATGTGTGCACACACATGCATGAACAGGCACCAACACCCATAAGGCAATGCACGTGGGCCCCCTCGTCCCCTGCACATGCATGCGCAACCCCTTGCGCATGCACATGTGTGTCTCTGCACATGCACACACAATTCCCCATGCACCACTTGCCTTTCTGCTCATGCATGCACCACCTCCCCTGCACGCCCCGCACCTTTCTACTCATGCACGTGCATCTCCCATGGCCCCCCACATGCGCAGCAGCTACCCAATGATCAAGTGGCAGTAGACCTCTCTGGAGCGATGGCTTGTGTGCCGGCAAAGATGGCTCTGTTTGCCACTTCCGGGACACATGCCATAGGTTCGCCAGCACGGTTCTATGCAGTTAATGCACCTTTTAATTTTTTATCCAAATTGAATTCATTCTGATATACTGATTATAAAAAATAGAACAAAACTATTAAGTGCTAAAATCCTACAGACTTTTTAAAATTTACTTTAAAATTTACTTTTACATTTATTGCATCTATGAAATGTCATTCATTTGCTCTTAACAAAGTGAGCTTGGAGTTTGAAAAGTAGAAAAGGTTGGGGCAGGGCAGGAGAATGGGCAGGATAAATTCCTAACATACTGAGATAATAGGTTTGTTGATCATTTTGTTGATAAAATTACTTACAAAAATCTTAGAGTTGTAAGCTAGTTAGATAGAGTGGGATGAGATACAGGTGATAACCTGTAACATTTCCTAGAAACAACTTCTTCAGAAGTGACAGTGGCCTTTGTGAGAGGAGCTTTCCTGTCTCTGCTGTGGCTTTTTGCCATTTTTTATTTGCAAGACAGCCTAGAAGGAAAAAAAAATGTGTCTGAACTATTGTAAACAGCTCATTGTGGGAAGATAGTCTTACATAATTACTGTGCCTCAACACCAAAGGAAGACCTTAGGCCATTTTTTTTAGACGATTATGATGCAGTCTCTAGCCTTCCCTTTTTAGAGAAGGTATGATACAGCAGGGACAACAGCTACAGAGGAATTTTTTAAAAGGTGATTGTCTGAACCCTTTGCATTCAAATTCAGACCTGGCCATTCTACTGAAAGAAGCATTCATTTTGTTGTTCATTCTACTAGTTGTGTTGGATGTTTTAGTTACCAACACACTTTAGTATCCATAGTATTTTTCTGAATCCTCTACAATGACATTTTGTAGTGCTCCTGTCTCCTTAGTAGACAGTTCCAGTTGGTGTATCTGAGGAGAGAGGGGAGATCCTAGGACACACCAATGTGGGTTACCACTTGGCTTTACCCTCTTCCTTATTCTGTTTAATGACTACATTGAAGCAATTCAACACAGTGTAGTGTAGTATCATCAATATGATGACAGTGAATCTAAGACCAGTTGAGAAATGTGGTAGAAGTCTTGACCAAATATATAAAGTTTGTAAGGTCCTGCATAGGAAAGCACAAGTTAGGATTTAACCAAAGCCAATCAGCTGGGACTCAGGAGGCAGAGAATAGATGGGGGCAGGGCCAGTCAGAGGTGGTATTTGCCAGTTCTCTGTACTACTCAAAATTTCCGCTACCAGTTCTCCAGAACTGATCAGAACCTGCTGAATGCCACCTCTGCAAATAACCCTGGTGACTCATTGCTACCATTGCATCATCATTACAGCATGACAGTATTACAACATTACAGCAGCTGGTCAGCTATTAAATCATCATTACCCTGACAATAATTATGTATTGAGACCACAGCATTGCTGCATTGATTTATATGATCATTACTGTTATATTTTTTTCATAATTTTTTTAAATAATAAACTTAAAAATCAGAGTTCAATATGGTCTTGATAAACTAGGCTTAGTCTAAGTTTTGCTTATTCGAGAAAAATTACTTAGTAATTTTTGGTCTATTCTTCAGATATACCTATAATAAACCATAAATCTGTTGGCTTTTTTGAAATGGGCTGCTTGTGCAAAATACAGTGAAGGCTGTGTTTTTTTGCTTTGAGTTTCTGGAAGACAGATTGAATTATAAGTCTAACAGAAATAAGTCAAAGATCCATTCCTTTTATCTTTGTAATCAATATAGAAAGCAGCAAGTTTTACATATCACTAGGCTATAATCAGCACTCCATGAGTTCGTCCTACCTTTGATATGAAGCCAGCTGGATGATTTTGGATCTCTCTCTCTCTCTCTTTCTTTCTTTCTTTCTCTCTCTCTCTCAGTCTAGGAGAAGAAGCAATGGAAAATCACTTTCAAAATCTTGCCAAGAAAACAACAGGGACTTGTGTAGGCAGTAGCCAGGACTCAACACTGGCACATCTTCAATTTATGTCCATAATTGAACCTAGAATTATACTCATAAGTCATGCCGATTGTTAAGTAGGTTATATGTGACAGATTTTATGACTTTCTTGCAGTTGTTCTTAAGTGAATGACTAAAGTTGTTAAGCAAATGCCATGGTTGCTTACTTAATCCTTGTCATAAGTGGTTGACAAAAAATAGCAATAAATGCCAATTTCCACCCAAAAAAGCTCACAAATCACAGTCATGTCATTGTGTGATGCTGAAAACTGCCATGAATGTGGGCTGCTTCCCAATTGCCCAAAATGAAATCATGTGAGCACAAGGGGAGCATTAGAATTATGAATTCATGTTGTAAGTAGCTTTGGAAAGTCTGACATAATTTTAAATGGTCACTAAGCAGATGGTTGTAAATGAGGACTATATGCATACATTTAAAATCAATGGATGTATATCTAACTTAGAAAGTTCCATGTACAGGATTTTGTCTGTGGGTTTTCCGTAGATTTCTTTTCACCTGATAGCCTACTAAAATAATATATGTCCTACACAGAAAAGAAACATTTTATATACTTTTTTTCACAAAACATACTTCCAAAGGAAGGTTCAAATGCCTCTTAGTTAGTTTTTCATTGTGTCCAGATAAATCAATATGTAAAGTATTATTACTGTGAAATAAAATGTTTAGGAACTTAAAGGGGCTTGCTAAATGTAGTCCAAAGGATTATGGAAAGAATGGGAATGTAATGAAAAGCAACTCAAGGTTTATAACAAACCATCCTAGAATCCTGCTATCTACTTTGATCGTGACCAGCAAGCCGGTCAATTTGCAATATTAGAAAGGTTTTCCATTCAAAAACAAGCAAAAGGTGATCTTAACTTATCTCAAAAAGCTAATTAAAATCAGACTTTATCAGTGATTTCATGTAAAATCACCAGGAAATTCAAAGCAGTATATAAACTGGGAAGATAAAGAAAAATTTCTGGAAAAAGGCAATGAGAGAACATTTCTGTTTTGTTGCCAAGATAACTTTATAACTATACAGTCAGCAGGAGCCGAATTCAACTCAAATAAAACTTCTCTTCCAAAAGACATGTTATTTTGAATTCTTCCTTTTCATAAATTGTTGCTTATCAAGACTTTTCCTAAGTCTGAAGGAAAATATGTGATATGTGTGAGAGATGAGGAATCTGTTTAAGCAAAGCAGAAATGGGAGGGCATGAAATTCTACCTATAAAAGTAATATCAGATAGAAATGTCAGCTTCAAAGAAGGAATCCATTCTCTAATCTTTTTAGAGACAATATTTGATTATAGAGATCAATATTTGATAAAACTGGAGAGACGAAGAGAGTGTCTTCTGATTTCTCCCTTTCAAGCAGGCTGGAGAAAAAGGGTCCAATAGTTTTCATGTTCTTCTGACTGACGTAAGAGCTATTCCGTTTGAGTTTGGCATTCTGATCAAAGTGATGCTTGACAGAGCTAAGGTACCACTGTTCAAACAACTGCTCTTGGACCCACCTGAGCCATTATGGTGCGATATGATAGCAACTTCATGGCAGAGAAGAGCAGAAGAAAAATATATTAGAGGATTACAAGATTGAAGGAGCAGAAGGTGCCTGTCACAAATTCTCTGGCAAGAACAGTGTCAGCTTCAGCTTAGCAAGTGGAACTAGCAAGCCTTCCTACATTTGTTATCTCCTGTTTACACCTGTCCCTGGACCAGCATGTTATACCAGCAGGTACAAAGTCATTATTACCTCCCTCAGAGTAAAAATAGTTTGGACTGATAGCTTTTGAAAATGACAAATAACACACAGTAACCTCCCTCTATTATTAAAGGCTTAATATGGTGATGATAAGGAAGACTAGGTGGAAAGGTATTCCAAGAAATGGAGTTAGTTAATTGAGCAGCAGAATTGCTTCAGATGTGGGAACTAAAAGGAAAGAAATTCCTCATTCCACTGATGTCTAGAAACTATAAAAATGGGAATATTTTCATTTTCCAACAGCTTTCCAGGCAGGAAAGGCAAGCTTATTATTATTTCTAGAGACCACATTTAATATATTTGTGTGGAAAGAAGTCATGTTTCTCAAGGAGAAGCATTATGCATTGCCCAAGAATGACACATTAGTTTAAAATTTGTACTGCAGTTTGTGTGTTTATTTAATTTATTTGCCACCCATCTCACCACAAGGCAATCAGGCAATTTTCATGCGTCTCCAAATGATGGGGATGATTCAAATGATTTTTATTTGAAGAAATCTAGGGGCAGGCATTTTGCCCTGTGAGTAATGGTTGCCCATTTCTCTATAAAACCATCTGGCATGGATAATGACTATGAAATTAGAGGCAACAGAACAAATGTGGCAAGAATCTGTTATCTTGGAAAACATATTCCACCAGCTTTTTATTTGGTTACAAGTAATCCTTATTCAGTAGCCGTAATTTGGACTAGCAATTTGATCATCAAATGAAGTGGTTTCTAAGTAGTTGCCAAGTGAAACCATGATTATGGCTACTTCAGCTTTCCTTTGCTTACTTCAGCTTTCCTTTGCTTTTGCAAATCTGAAAAGGTTGTGAAAACCAGTATTAGTTGCAAAATTATATTTTCATCATCTGAGAAAGTTACTAAATGGAGCAGTTGCAAAACTTTCTGCAAAATAACCTGTATTCACATCTTCTATTATATTCTATTAATTTTTGATAGAACTTTGATAGATTTGTAGTGGATGTTCAATCAGCAGTTGCTTACCCAACCACTTTTTTGCATTTGTTTTGCATACTGATACTTAAATTATTACTTTATCTTTATCTTTTTAATAATTCCATCACATGCTCTGTGTATCTCTGTTTTTGTTATAAGTATCCAAAAGAAACAATCTAGAGAAGCATTGTTTAGTGTTTCCACTTCTCTTGGTATACCTTGCCAAACGTACTGTATGTAATGAGAAAGTTTGAAAGCAATTTTTCTGCTCTTTTATCCATACTCCAATACATGAATGTCTGTGGATATTCAGCGTGACATTCTTAAAAGTACATATTTTGATATATGTGGGTTTTTTAAAATTGTGGGGTTATGTAATATATAACTAGAAAGAGGAAGAGAGAAAGCACCTTCTTGTTCTTCCTTTCAACAAACTGGAAAAAAGTTAATCCAATTTCTCCTGCTGCTCAACAACTATTTCTAGTTCTTTCATTTTTATGTAAGCAGTTGCAATAGAGTTAGAAAATAAGACAGTAGCATTCTGTATCATTTGAAAATTATTCAGAAGGAGTGCTTCATACTTGCAGGAGTACAGCACCTCTTGACTACTAATTAAGATGCTTGACTTTTTTCTTGGTTTCTATGGGATCCTGAGAATAGTACTGCCCCTTTAAGAGGCTCATTAACTTTAAATAATGGATTCCCTAATGTGTAAGCCTGTAAGCACTGATGGGGAATTCCACAGGTTAGTTCTTCAGTCTGTAAATAAATGCTTTCATTTGTTTGTTTTAAATCTCAAATCCCAGGCAACTTCAGTGAATAACTTCGGTTTTTGCTATATAAGCATGATTGGTCAGAACTAGCTGTCAGTTATAGCAAACTGCAAATGTTCAACTCCATGTATAATTCAATGCAAATAAGCCCTGAAATCCACAGCAGCATGTGATTATCCTTTGCTATCTAGCTATTGTGAACTCTATCAGTAGAAATTGTTTTAAATATTATAAGGCTTAGACATAACTAGACATATCTTATACATATCTAGTGGTCTTCCAAAACAAAACCAACAAACCATAAAGCTACCTCAAAAAAAAAAACAACACCAAGATTGGTGCGGTAAAAAGAGGGCATAGTATGAAATGGATGAGAATTCTCTCTGTATTTTTCTTTCCTATCTATAATCTGCCTTCTGGGCTACCTAACTGAGATGAATGATAATTAAGAAGACAGTTAGAAGTTTATACAGAAACAGCTGCCTGATTGGCCTTATGCATGGAGATAAAAGCAGGTTCTGACCAGTTCTGGAAAACTGGTAGCAGAAATTTTGAGTAGTTCAGAGAACCAGCAAATACTATCCTGACTGGAGATTTTACATTATCCTTCCCTTGCCACGCCCACCAAGTCACACCCACAGAACTGGTAGCAAAAAAATTTGAATCCCATCACTGGATACAAGCGACTAGACAAGTGGCTAAATCTTTTGCCCCAGCTATCTGCCTATACTTATCCAATTCTGCCCCACTGTGCATAAGATGGCTGTTTTTCTGCTGATAAATGATGCTCAGTGAAAAGATAAATTAAGTCAATATAATGCATCAATTTCTTTTCCTAATTTGTCCTACATTGAAATTGTAAGGACCATAGACTTATTAGCTTCATGAGTGAGGTAGATTGT
Source organism: Pseudonaja textilis (assembly GCF_049901715.1). Lineage (NCBI taxonomy): Eukaryota > Metazoa > Chordata > Lepidosauria > Squamata > Elapidae > Pseudonaja > Pseudonaja textilis. The sequence goes on along the minus strand of NC_142008.1, from coordinate 31,136,685 downwards.
TGCTTGGCCATAAGGGCATTTTGGTTTAAATTTGCATACTTTTCTGCAATCTCAAGGACTGAAGAAAAATTACTTAATCACTTAAATGAGAGATGGTTATGACCCCAAGATCTTTCTAATTAGGGATCAGGCTCTCTCAAGGTCTATGAGAAATTAGGAATTTGTTTTGTCACAGATTGTATTTCTTTATATTGGACTTCATCTGACCTTGGACCAATGGATCATTTACCCACTTTAAAGAAACATTTTCCAGAGTTCTTCACAATCACTTTAGAGTTTTTCCAACTTGAATTTTCTGCAAACTTGGTCAAACACTGCCTATTCCTGAGACAAGATCATTTATAAGCAAGTGTAAAAATATTGGTTCGAACATAGATCCTTGAGGAATTCCACCTCTTTTTTTTTTCTTGATGAGAAAATTGTCTATTAATTCCCACTTTTTGTTTTCTGCTTTTTAACCAGTTAGCAATCCATAAAAGAACAGACCATTCAGTTTATGAAGAGTATTTAATAAGAAATTTTATGAAATGTTCTTTTTAAAATCCATATATATATAGTGCTTACAAATTCACCTTCCATCGTCTGCCATTGACAGTCTCAAAATAAGGTTGGTGAGAGAAGATGTATCCTTATCTAATTTTTAAGTAATGTCTGAGCTTTTTAAAAATTGTTGTCTTATGTTTTGTGGCTTTGTTTCATCTATATGTTTGTATAGAATTCCATAATGCTAACATAGATAGCACTATATTTTCTTCAAGCTGCAGGAATACCTTTTTCTGAGAGGTAATGGGAGATGATGCTTTAGGCTTGCTGAGATTTCCATAATGCATGTTTATCACTAATTTATACAGCTTGCTTCATAATTATATTGCCTCTCATATGAACAAACAGATCTAACATCCTTTCTGAATTATTTAAATTGTTGTACATGTAATAAAATTGATAGAGCATGCTTATGGAAGCTGCTTATAGTTTATGGCTATGTCACACAAGATATTTCATTTTGTGACACTATAATAGTTAATCCAAATGTACAGCTGATTGTTATTTACCACAAATACTATGAAAGGATATATACAAATAAAGACAAGTAGTAAAGCCCCCCACAAAATATGGTATTATAAATTTCATGCATTTCAAATTCTCCTTTATTTAATACCAGCATCCAATAAACAGCTATTGTCAACAATAATGTAGTATTGCAATCTAAGTAAATGTCATTTCCATGGTAATAGAAGTTCTTGTACATTTGGCTGGTCTTGCTTCTCTATGGAGCAACTCATTTGAAGATATGTCAGGTTTAATTCATAAAATTCATAACATTGCAATAAATGTACAAACTAAAAAGGGAAATTCTAAAGCAAAATACAAAAACAAAGAACAATCCTGATTTTTCTCTCTTTGGCTTTTAGGATTCATCATGTAATACATAAAATATTAAAATGGGTAATGTTTATTTTTTACAAGGATGCTATAACCCTGGCACATGAATTTCAACCATGAGTATAAAAAGTAGAATTTTAAAAAGTGAATCATTGGATCATTTCAAACATATTTTTGCACACTATGAAATTGACTGTGCTGGATCACTTCAGATATTTTTTTTCTTCATGGATATTTATCCATGTAGAAATTAAATTCCTTCATGTATGATGAAAGTATATATTCTTAATCTCTTCATACCTAGGTAATATTAGCTCTACCATTATTAAATTGCTAGTGCAGTTGAAGGAGAAAATTATAGAAATGCAACAAATGTTTAGAATTTAGGTTTACTTTGGAAAGGTATTGTTTGCAGTATGTTTTGCTCACATGGCCAAAATATTCTGGAGTAACCTAAACAGAAAAATGCAATAAAGGAAGTAGGTGTTGAAGAAAAATATGGAATTTGGGGAAAAAATTAAAAGCCTACGTAAAATGTAACTAATGTTGATTACATATCACAAAGCATGATTCTTTTAATGTATCTTTTCCCTGTTATTTATCATTCAAGATGTTAATTTTATAGATATTGCAAAATTTGATGTTACTGAAAACATTTTTTTTCCCCAAAAAAATAGAGAAAGCATTCTTTTCATGAAAATGCAGTGGTTCACATGGAAAGCTGACTATTTCTTTAATGACATGTTTTTATAGCTGAAACACTGGAAGTTCCAAGTGACAGAATTTCTGTTTCTATGGTTACCTTGATTGTTTTTAATAGCAAGGGGGAAAACGATTCGCTTTGACTGACAGCTTCCCTGAACCTGTGCTAATGTATAAATTTATCAAAAAGCATGTTTGACTATTATCAAAAGTATCAATAGGTTAGCCATTAAAATACCTTGAGGAAAACAATTATGACAGTTTACAGTATTACAAAATTCACCTTCAAATTAAAAACAAAGTATATCTGTCTATCAGTAATGACTAAATGTGCACTCATAAACATATCTAACTTTTTCTATATTTTCTTCTGTTTTACTCTGCATATAAAAGGAAGTTTATAATTTTTATTAGCCAGTCATAGTATTCCTATTTGTCTCATTTGTTTATCACTACTTTTATTACACAGATTGTTCTACTAAACTTCTTGCAACCACACTAATTTGAATCTCCACGTTTTGTTCTGCATTGGAAGAATGGGATGCAAAAAATGCATGGAGCCTTTGGCCACGGTGGTTAATGACTGAAAGAAAAAGTACCAAAAGAAGTTCAAGATACTTTGTTATGGTCAGACTAACACTTGGCTGCTTTGCTTCAGGTATGGCCTAAGACCTGGTTGCATGGGGTATAAGAGTTTCCAGGGTTTCAGGAATGTCCACAAGGGAAGAGTAAAAAAAAAAAGTCAAGTTGGTAAACATGACTATGTGATCAAATATCACATATTTTACACAGAATTTTGTTAAAATGGGCATGATTTTTATTTATTTGTGTGTTTATTTCATTGGATTCAGTGGCTACCTGTAGAGATAACCCAACAAGTATAACTAGCTTACATCTCAAAAGTAAGAAACAGTCAAATGAAGGTGGAAAACCATATATGTCTGTGGGAAAAAACCAGTCCATCACATTACATAAATAAACAAACAAAACCCACCATAACAATAGCCCCTGAATTGGAGGTTGGGGAAACCAAGCCTCCGAAGTGGAACAAGTGCAGGGTGACAATGTGCTTTACATTTCCTAAACTATATCATCTATTCTACAAGCCTCACTGAAAAACATTGAAAAGGAAACCATCTCAGTTCAAGGGCAAATAGCAGAAGGGCTGTTCCAAAGTTTGCTGCTCAAGGGAACTTGACTGCAGCAAGATTTGATTTGGTGCCATGTTTGCTGCTACTGAGGCACCATGTAAAATTGGGTTAGTGAGATTGAGCAAGAGCCTTGTGCTTGGAAGGGACATCTTCCCAAAGGTGGGGTGAATTAGATAGAGTTGGACTTCAGTTGGACTTCATCTCACTCTATTGGTTAAATACAAAATCAAAACGAAGAATATAAGCCCATATCATATAATGGAAGTAATGAAGTTTTTAATTTGGTTATTGTTTCCAGGAGTAACAGTGAAGATATACTAATAAGGGAGAATATTTTTAGTTTAGGATTGATATGAGGGATTGTTGCTTGTTTATGAGCTTTCTTATTTTCCTACATATGTTTCATTCAATGCACAGATGATGTTACCTAGTTTGGCTAATGAAACATCTGCAAGAAAACAAGCAAGCTCAGAAGGCACCAAGGATCACTCATATGAATCCTGAGCAACACATATTCTTGTCACAGTGGGAGTTTCACAGCTTGGCCATGTCCAAGTACCACCTTTCCAAAAGACAAGACATGAATTAATTATCTCTATTGTTCATAATTTATGTTGATGGCAGAAGCTTATTTATATTTTCTGCTTTCTCATTCCATCATATTAAGATGGAATTTTCTAGCCCCTATTCATTTAAATTTCATTCTCCTCTCTCCACATTTATTACTTTTGAACTGTGTAGACCAAAATGTTTCATACCTTACTGGTTTTATTTGAATAATAGAACCAAGTTTCATAGAACAAGCATACGTTTTACTGAGTGTAGTTTTTCTAAACCCACTTCTGAATATACTGGAGATATTCATTCCTTTATTATTTCTTCAAGAAAAAAATAGGGGAAGTCACTATCTCATTACAGAGCAATGGTTTGCTCATATAGAAAAGGTATGTGGCATTTGCCTAAAGTGCAAAGCTCAGATATTAATATTAGCCTGCTCAGTGAGCTGCAGAGTTGGCTGTAGACCATCAGCCAACTAATTAATGAAAGAAAGGGGAAGTGCAAAGAGTTCATTTCTAAGAATATTGAAAAGGTGCAAGTGGGGAGACAGAATTAAAAAGAGAAGATTGGATATAAAGTATTCCAATAAACTGTACAGTGTTTGATGTACATTGAAAAATAAGTGTTGCATTAAGTTATTAAATTAGCAGTTTCTTACATACATACATACATACATACATACATACATACATACATACATATATATATATATATATATATATATATATATATATATATATATATATATATATGTAAGAAACTGCTAATTTAATAACTTAATGCAACACTTATTTTCCAATGTACATCAAACACTGTACAAGTTGGTACAAGAACTAAAGGCAAACTTATGAGAAAGAAGCACTGCAAAACAAAAGTTTGCCTTCTTGAATTTATGGTGAGGAATAAAGCAGCATTCGGAACTTCTAAGTAGATATGGTATGTGTTTGCTTTTGTTTTTTGTTTATAGTAAATTCCTCCTTCTTCTCCTCTTCCTCCTCTTCCTCCTCCATATTTAGATTAGACCAATTAAAAATATAGTCCAGAATAAACTTAATTGTATATTATTTATCTGACTCCAAATGAAGGGAAGGAGAGAAGAAGGGTGTGGAAAGAAGAAAGACCAAATTGGGAAAAGATATGAGCAGAAAAAAAGAGATGGGTAGAACATAAGAGAGACATTATGAGAAAATGGCAGTCATCAGCCACTGGCTTTGGGAAAAACATTTGTTTCCAGCCCAAATGTAAAAGATGACTAGTAATGTTGAAGAATAAAAAGGAACGTGATGGCCAAAGTATCTTTCCAAAGTAATTTTTTGATTTTGGTTTTCCTTTTCCAGCTTTAGGCTCTGCTTATTTCTCTTCTTACTGCTTCTGAAACTTTGCGTTTTCTTCTGGAGGATATAGCTATGCTAGATATTTCTACATTTCTGCCCTATACCTATTGATTGAGTTTTCAAATTCTTTGAAACATTGATAAAACTACAAAGCTCAGTGGTAGAAGAAAACCATAATGTCACAAAAAAAAAAAAAAAACACTGAGGCAAAGTCAGTCTGACAACACAGTAGTACTAGACTTTTGAGACAATACTGATTTAATTTAGTTATTATTGATTCTTGCATTCATCTTTTGAATTCCCTTCTATAAATTATATTAAAGTGGTCAAATCCTTAGTTGTTTTACCACTACTTTATTAATATACGTGCTTGCTATCAATGTTTCCGTTTTGAAAACTGAACTGTCATAAAGATACATTTCATGAAGTTTTGTCTCTAAGGTAAGACAAATAATTTGATAATTCTGAAAAGGATAATAAGTAGGCTGAAACGTCTGGAGCATTTCATAGTGTTTACAGATTAAGATCTATTCTTAGCAAAAGGCTGTTATATAAAGTATTTTATACTTTAGAATCAATAATGCATTCAAATATTGTTTTCAAGCACAAAGTAAAAGTCAGTATTCTCTGCATACATGCTTAAAGCATGTGTAAATGTCTCTAAACAAGCACTGTCAACTGTTGCTTTGAAACATAAGTAGATTAATAAGATTACAATTGTTTTTTCTTTGCCACAAATCTCACTAGGGGGATTATTCCTGGAGGCATTGCATCTGATTTCATAGAGTAGTAAGGATGCTGAAAGGATACTGTGGTACCTTATGCCCATCAGAAAAGGACAATAATTTGTTGCAGAGATTTAAAACATGCCCAGTACTTGCCAATACATTTAAAATTATCTTGGTGCCTGCTCATGGAGCCTTTAGTCACAACACAGGAGCAGCTGGTCATGTAAAGGCTGGTTAACTCTATTAGAAGCCTATTGTTCTCCATGGAGAACTGGCAATTTGTGTCTAAAAGAGTATGGTCCATTTGGTCCAACAGGCAGGGAAGTATAAAAATGAGGCTGAGAAGCACAAATAGTTGCTAGTACCTGAAGTTTTTAGAATTATAAAAATACATTCTAAATGGATTTGATATGGAAAAGGTCATTGGGGAGGAGCAATATCTAACCCACATCACTAGAATTCAGTAAGAATTGGCAAATTATGAAAACTGATTTATTTTTCCCTATTTTTCCAACCTTAAATTTGTCCCCTTAAGACCTGACTTCAGATTATCAGACAGGAAGCTGGCATTTGGACAACTGGATAATAAAATTGGAAGTCAGATTTGATGACAAATATATAAAGGATTTATAGAAAATTATTTAACCAATCCCAGACAAGCTAAAAGATGCAGTGTCCTCTAAAATGTCAAAAACATAGTTCATAAAACTTTATGTTTTGCCAAACAAATACAAAATTATTACATAATTGTAATTACACCTTTATCCAAACTCAAAAATGTGGAAAAATATTCAGCATATGATCGTCAAATGTGTTTTAGTCATGTCAGTGTGTGTATGAGAGAGGGAGAGGGAGGGAGGGAGAGTAAAAAAAAACAAAGAATGATATTCCATGTTCACTCCAGCACTTGAAGAATGCAAAGCTCATTTATGAACATAAGCATTTGGGAAAGTTGCATTTAGCAAAAATTATTATACCATTAATATTAGAAATTTAGCTCTGACTATGATTCCTGAAATGTGAATGAAGGATAAATGGAATAGGTTCACACACACACACACACAAAATTTTAAAATCACATTTTTTTAAAGAAAGGAAAGAGGTGGGAGTAATTCCCTGCAGAAATACATACTTCAAGTACTTCAAAGGGTTGACATATTTTTTCACTATAAACGGACATCTGTAGTCTAAACTGGTGTAAGTAAGATGAGCATGGTTGTCATGTCAAATCTCAATAGGCTGTCTCTGCTCATGTTTTTGAGTTAAGAAATTCTGCTTGAGCAGAGTGAAACATAACCTTTAATATTACATTCTGTGGTACAAGCTTCAGTGACATGCACAGTGAGTCTTATCCCAGGATCTCAATGGATTTGGTACAAGACAGCCTTACTCCTTTTGTCAGCTGAGAGTCTCTCCCCAAAGGGAAAAGGAACTTTTTTTTGTTATGCATTTTATATCTTATCAGAGGATAAAAGATACGAAACACTAATATACCCATCATATAGCTTGACTTTGGAACTCAGACAGCATGGAACCATTGTACCCTTTTTATTGCCACTGTAAGTCAAAACTATCCAAAAGTATTATGTCAGGAATTAAAAGAGAATCTAAAAAGAAGAAAAGAAAAGAAACCTGCAGTAGGAACTGTAGATGAACTTTTAAACAAAAGCAGTTAATAGACTTTGAGTAACAATTTCTTCTAAACAAAATAAATTAGTGCTTTAATGATCAAATTATCTCATTAAAAATAGTAATACTAGTATTTCTACCACACACCCATTCCAAAACATAGCCTTCAGTGACATGTCATAACTCTGAAATGAATTCCAAGAGGTGGGACAGTTGATACTAGTTGAAATTAGGAAATATTGGAGTCCATTAACCTCTCTTCAGTCTTCATTAAGGTATTTGAAAACACTGTTTATATGGATGAGTAAAATGTCACCAACTGCCAGCATCTACAGAAACAGGAGTCTGACCAAAATGATATACAGTAGCTTCCCCTGCTTTCAGTCCACAACATATATATTGTATTACTGCGGTTTGATTTATATTTATAGTTTTTCCTCTTCCAATTTTCACCTACCACAATAACATTGTGATATGACTTGAGCTGAGAAATCATTACTGGTTTACAGAGACTTGAACCAGAAGGGTTTTTTCCCCCTAACTCTACTCAGAACTTAATCACCAAACCCTAAGTGCTCCTATTATCTCACTAATATCCACTATATATCTATTATATTATATATAGAGCCTGAGGTATAGCACTATGATAGAATAGGCAATGAGGGGGTCAGCCACTTGTAAGAATGCCCAAAGTTTCTGTTTTTCCTGCAACCAGTTCATCTGGGATGATGTTTTTAGCTCTTCTATTTATGGCTCTGTTCATCCAGAATCTATACAAGAGTATTTAGAGTTCTCAGTTCTTCAGTGGATTTGTCAACAAAATGGATTCCAGTGCTCATAATATAAATGCAGTGGCATAGTTAATTTAAGGGATTATATGATGGAGACCAAAAACATCATTTAAAAAATCCACTCTTCCAATATTGATTGGATAATTATTATATATGACTTTTTATACCTGACTTTGCTAGACTTTTGAAAGATCTTGAAAACATGATTTTACCAAAGGGTACAAAGCCCAGGAATGTGGTACAGCAAGCATAGAACTGGACTAAGTGTTATTAGCAGATGTGATTACTTTGGCTAATTTTATGAATTGTTTATGATTATATGTTTTTTATTTTTATTGTTTTAAACTGTTGCATTATTGGTTGTTTTATACTGTTTATATTGTTTATAAGATATCAAGAGTTATACATATATATAAAATTTGGATGGATGGAGATGACAGCAATCCTAAAATATGGTTTGTGTTAGACTTGTAGTGACAGTCACAACAGGCCCCCTGGTGGTGCAATGGTTAGAATACAGTATTGCAGGTAAACTCTTCCCATAGCCTGAAGTTCAGTTCCGACCAGCTCAAGGTTGGATCAGCCTTCCATCTTTCTGAGATCAGTAAAATGACAACTCGGATTATTAGTGACAATATGCTGATATTGTAAACCGTTAGAATGTCCTATGAAGCATTTTGTATAATGTTGGTATATATATCTAAGTGCTATTGCTATTTCATCCTACATACATCATCATTTAGCCATTGTCTATTCACTGCAAGATAGAGGCCTCTTCCAACCTATATGATATAAGCTTTATTTTGCCAATTGAGCTTGTAATACTTGCTAATATCATCAATCCATCTTGTTTTAGGTCTTTCTCATGGATGCGTTTTATCAAGTGGGATCCATTCTATGACTGCCTTGGTCTACCTGCTATTGGTTCTTCTTGTTATGTGATCAACCCATTTCCATTTCAATGCCTTTAATTTGATGATATTGTATACTTTTCTTTATTCTGTAATCCACATGCAGGTCTTTCTACCTTGTTTTGTAATGCTGAGCATGTACTTTTCCATGGCTCTTTGTGACTTATAGCTTTTGTATTGATTATGAGGTTAATGTTCATATTTCACTGGCACATGTCAGGGCAGGTAGCATATACTGATTGAAAACTTTTATATTCAGGAATAGGATGAGATTTTTTCTTAAAAATTATCCTTAGCTTGCTGAATGTATATTAACCATATTTAACACACCATTCAATTTCTTGTATTATATCATCTTCCATTAAAATCTGTTGGCCAAGGTATATGTAGTGGTCTATTACACCCAGTTCTTTTCTAGATATTTTTTTTCTTTCTTTAGTTAATTTATTACCTGGCTCTTTATCAGGTTTGTTTTTAAGGCAAATGGAACTTCTGCTTTGTGCATCTCTTTGTAGCTCTTCTGGATCTTATGACAAGAAAACAACATTATCTGCAAATCTTAAAAGATTTAAATAGGTGCCATTGATTTTTATTGCATCTTTTGCCCAGTCTAGTTTGTGAAATACTTCTTCAAGGAAGGCTGAGAAAAGATAGGTGACATTGTATTGCCTTGTCATACCCCTCATTTTATGCTGATTTCTAATTTTAGATCATTAAGGCAAATTATCACCACTGTTTTTTCATATATTGATTGCAGTAAGTTTATGTAAGGAGTTATCTATGCCTTGTTTGAGCAATGCATTAATTATTGCTTGCTGGAATACTTAGTCAAATGCCTTTTCAACCTGAATGTGATCCATTATGCTGTAGTCACTTCTGAATCCTGCTTGCTCCTTTGGCTGTGCATCATCTAATGTTTTCAATATTCTTTTACTATATTTATGACTTTTGCATAGAGCTGACAATCTGAGTATTATTTAATTTCTGTCTTATTTATGAATGAAATCAGGGGGTCTTTAAACCACTTTTGTAGCTTTTGAAAATGTTTCATAAATGTAGGGTTGGGTTTGTTTGTTTTTTCATTCTTCTGAAGCTGTGTCAGACAATATATAACTTACTATTTCAATTCCATGTGGAGCAATACTGAGGGAAGAGTTGGGTTGTATAATGGTGACACTAAGCAGCAGGTCAACAAGATTTAGTACCTTATGCCTCTTAGAGCTTTTGAGCTGGAAGAGTTAACATTGATTTGAGCTTTATTCACTTTCTCAACTTCTTAACCATGATCAGCCTTGAGCCTTAACTGTTCTCTCTCTTGTGCTAATGAAATATTATATTTTTATTCTGGTCCTGCAAGCATGCCTAGAAATACAGTTCAGCTCTCAACACTCTGAATATGCATTCTTGGCACAAACCTAACCTAAATTCTACATGATTGGGCTAGACTTAAATCTCTTGCCAGTCAGTGAATGGGCTTCAGGCTAACATTTCCAGGTTCTGCTCCAAAAGCTTAGTGTATGGGGTATAAGTCTATAAGATATTTTTTTCTTTGCCAGCCTCATTTTATGACTTGCCAATTTCACTGGCAATGTCCCAGCCTGCTTCTACTAACACTGCCAAATAACTAATGTAAATTGTTGCCAGAAAACCATAACCCTGATATAAATGAGTCTGCCAAGGATGGGATGGGTAGTTTACAGAAAGAACAAGTTTGCCAAGCAGTTTGGCAAAGTCTTTTGGCACTTCTAAAAACCAATGAGCTAAGGCAGCAAGGATAGTTTGTGGTCAATTTCCTGTATCCTGCCTATAAGAGACCAGGCTTCACTATAAGATGCTTGCCAACCAGCAGGCATTATCTACCTGGGCACCTTAGGAAACTCAGTAGTCAGAGGCAGCAAAGTACATTGCATCACAAGGGCAGGTTATAATTTTTCTTTAATATACCAAGTTTGACATCCAAAAGAGCAAGAAAAGCTTATTTTTAAGCTTTTAAAAACAAATTTCTCTAATCTTTATTTTTAAACTGGTTAAAAAATACTGTTGCACTTGATCTGCTTAATAAACATTCATTTTTTCTAAATAATTTGGAAATTGCTTCTTACCTGGACTAAAGAGAAATTTCCTAACAATGAGCACAATTAGCCAATGGAATGACTTGTTTTCAGAAGTTGTGGTGCTCCCCCATTGGAGGCTTTTAAGAAGATACTGGATAACTACTTTTCTGGAATTGTATTGGATATCCTGTTGGAGCAGGGGGTTGGACTAGAATATCTCCAAAGTCCCTTCCAGCTCTGTTATTCTGTTATCCTTGCTATCTCTGCTTTAAAATGGATTCAGAATACATAATTGAAAGGGGAAAAATTGTAGTGAAATCCGGATCATATTCAGCTGCAATTTGCTAGATTTATTGTTCTATGAGGCATCTAATCCTCTTGTTATCTTATAAAAAAGATTTCAAGACTTGGAAAAAGTTCAGAGAAAAGCAACTAAGATGACCAAAGGCCTGGAGACTAAAACATATGAAGAACAGCTGCAGAAGTTGGGTTTGGCTAGTCTAAAGAAGAGAAGAATTAGGGGGATCACACAATAGCAGTATTTCAGTATTTGAGGGACTGCCACAAGGAAGAGGTGATAAAATTATCCTCCAAAGCACCTGAAGGAAGGAAAAGAAACAATGGTTAAAACTAATCAAAGAGAGAAGCAACCTGGAATTAAGGAGAAACTTCCTAACAATGAGAACAATTAACTAGTGAAACATCTTGCCTCCAGAAATCAGTGATGGGTGCTCCATCACTGGATGTTTTTAAGAAGAGTCTTAGACAGTCACTTATTTGAAATAGTATAGGTTCTCCTGCTTGAACAGGGGACTGGACTAAAAGATCTCCAAGGTCCTTTCCAGCTCATTCATTCTATTGTATTCTACTATAATACTCAAAAAAGTTCATGTGTTCCCATTAAAACATATGAAATAACAGGGAAAAAAAACCCTCGATCTCTAAGTGACTAAGATGAAATTAGTTTGTCAAATCATTTGGAACTGCAGACTCAAACTTGAACCATGGTTGTTTTAAATCTTCAATCTGCAATGGCAATCACAATAGGGCTGATTTGCAAAAGACTTTTGATTAGGTTAGTATCTATAACACCTTTTAAGGCATTCAGCAAGTAACTTGGTGGTTTTCAAAATTAAATTGTGAAGTTGTTTTTAAAACTATTTTTTTTCAAAACCCAGCCCATCTCAAGACTGAGATACATAATCAATATAAAAAATAGGTTTTGTGAGGTTTCAAAGTATGGGAATCATTGTTTTTATAAAGATCATAGTATATAAAATAGAATAACAATACAGGTGAAGAGTGGAACAGTCTTGAAAGTAAGAGTTGTGCTGCCTGAAAGAACCAATAGTGCCATGGCATCATATACATTCATCCCTGTGGCAAATGGTCTCATGACTCTGCTCACATTCCTGTTTCCCCACCTCCTTTTCTACATCCATTTGCAGAAGAAAACAGAGGTTTAATTGGTTGGCTTGGGTGAATATAATATAACCTATATAGTAAAGTATATTGTCTGTTATACCCAGAGAAGTACTTTTATCATTCATCAGGCACTTCTAGCAAATAAAAGGCATTAAATACAATGAAAAAGAAGGAGAAGAAAATTAGAGCAATATTAGTTGTTTGCAGTGCATTCTTGTGTGATCAAGATTGATGTTGAAAATGTGCTCTTCTGTTCTGCTGCGCCCGAATACTGAGGGGACAATATGACAATTTAAATAGCTATTGGAATTAACAACAGAGAAAGCAGTAATGTTTGAAGATTTTGATAACTGGACAATAGAATGATTTCAAGTAAAAGCAGCAGATCAAAAGCAATTTCTGACTGTTCTTCAGAATGCCATTAATGCACTTTGTTCCATATTGATATATAGGACATTAGATAATCAGAACCGGAACATTTTGTTGCACATAGACTTAAGGACCCATTATTGTTTAGGTGTAGCTTCCAACACATATGTAATATCTTGCCACCCATGAATACATAAGTGATATAAGCCCAGTTGCCTTAAAGTACAAACAAGATGATGTACATATGAAGTAACTGATTAAAATTTCAGATTTCTGGACTGTAGCCAGTAATTACAATAATTGATATGTCAGAAATAGGCAACTTTGTATCCACCTGATGTATCCTTTGACATTAGCTGCCTTGAGTGAGAGTGATGGAACCAAAATTCAAAACACCTGAAAGATATCAGATTGCTTATATCTGATATATAGCAGTGCAGATGTATTACAACACAATACAACAGTGTCATTATTATGGGAATCTGTCACATCTCCCTTTTGCAACTGAAGTTTGCAACTTTTCTGACACTTGGAAGCAAGTTCTACAGGAATTAAACACAAAATCAGTTTTGAAAGTTATTATTCATTAGAAATTGCCTTCTTAAATTTATTGTTAGTGGTTGATTGGAAATACCCTGTGTATTGATAAAACCATTAACATCATTGTCATCAAAAAGATTTTGCAATGCTAAAAAAACAACTAAATAACTTTATTAAAAAAAAATAAGACAATGAAACAAAATGTTACACTGGATAGGCAATTTGGGTCACTTCAAATGTTACTAAATTACAATTCCAGAATTCATTGGAAACACAATCTATAGTGAAAAATCGGACTTGTATTCATCAACACTTTCAAATTGTCTATCTATATATACACTACTCAAAAAAATAAAGGGAACACAAAAATAAGACATTCTAGATCTGAATGAATTTAATATTCTTATTAAATACTTTGTTCATTACATAGTTGAATGTGCTGACAACAAAATCACACAAAAATTATCAATAGAAATCAAATTGAGAAACCAATGGAGGTCTGGATTTGGAGTTACGCTCAAAATTAAAGAAGAAAAAAACACTACAGGCTGATCCAACTTTGATGTAATGTCCTTAAAACAAGTCAAAATGAGGCTCAGTAGTGTGTGTGGCCTCCATGTGCCTATATGACCTCCCTACAATGCCTAGGCATGCTCCTGATGAGGTAGCAGATGGTCTCCTGAGGGATCTCCTCCCACACCTGGACTAAAGCATCCCCCAACTCCTGGACAGTCTGTGGTGCAACGTAGCATTGGTGGATGGAGCGAGACATGATGTCCCAGATGTGCTCAATTGGATTTAGGTCTGGTGAATGGGCGGGCCAGTCCACAGCATCAATGCCTTCGTCTTGCAGGAACTACTATCACACTCCAGCCACATGAGGTCTACCATTATCATGCATTAGGAAGAACCCAGGGCCAACCGCACCAGCATATGGTCTCACAAAGAGTCTGAAGATCTCATCTCGGTACCTAATGGCAGTCAGGCTACCTCTGGGGAGCACATGGAGGGCTGTGCGCCCCCCTAAAGAAATGTCACCCCACACCATTACTGACCCACTGGCAAGCCAGTCATGCTGGAGGATGTTGCAGGCAGCAGAATGTTCTCCACAGTGTCTCCAAACCTGGTCAGGTCTGTCACATGTGCTCAGTATGAACCTGCTTTCATCTGTGAAGAGCACAGGGCACCAGTGGTGAATTTGCCAATCTTGGTGTTCTCTGGCAAATGCCAAACACCTTGTACAGTGTTGGGCTATAAGCACAACCCCCACCTGTGGATGTCGAGTCCTCATACCACCCTCATGGAGTTTGTCTCTGACTGTTTGAGCAGCCACATGCACATTTGTGGTCCACTGGAGGTCATTTTGCAGGGCTCTGGCAGTGCTCCTCCTGTCTCTCCTTGCACAAAGGCAGATCCTGATGCTGGGTTGTTGCCCTCCTACGGCCTCCTCCACGTCTCCTGATGTATTGGCCTGTCTTCTGGTCGTGCCTCCATGCTTTGGACAATACACTGACAGACACAGCAAAACCTTCTTGCCACAGCTCGCATTGATGTGCCATCCTGGATGAGCTGCACTACCTGAGCCACTTGTGTGGGTTGTAGACTCCGTCTCATGCTACCACTAGAGTGAAAGCACCGCCAGCATTCAAAAGTGACCAAACCATCAGCCAGAAAGCATAGGAACTGAGAAGTGGTCTGTGGTCACCACCTGCAGAACCACTCCTTTATTGGGGATGTCTTGCTAATTGCCTGTGCTTTCCACCTGTTGTCTATTTCATTTGCACAACAGCATGTGAAATTGATTGTCAGTCAGTGTTGCTACCTAAGTGGGCAGTTTGATTTCACAGAAGTGTGATTGACTTGGAGTTACGTTGTGTTGTTTAAGTGTTCCCTTTATTTTTTTGAACAGTGTATATTTTTCCTTCAGGATATTCTGACATTGAAGCAATATAAACTTGTTCTATTACCATTAGCTAAGTTCAATAATGGTTGGCTTGTTTGAAAAAATGCTTTAGATTGTTAGTCAGGACCCTACTCAATTTTCCATTCTTTGTCTATCAACAGACAAAAATACCGTAGATGCCTCAGTCTTGCACTCTGTGAGGTCAAATACACATATATCTTCCTGTGAAATCCCAAACAGATTTCAAACAGGTCAGTAGTGGATAAAATGCTAAGGATGTTTGGAATATAACTGGAATTGTTTCTTCATGAAATTTAATACTAGCCAATCTGAGCCATATCTCCATATTAAAATGATCGTGGGAATGCAGTTATCTTTAAAATTTCTCTCACACACAAATTTAATTCATTCCTTATTCAAAAACTATCAATATAATTTTTCAGGGTCTCCGAATATACATTTCTTATACATATTAGAATAACATGCAAGTTATTGGGCTCATCTTTGTCATATTGGACAGAATCCAATATTTAAGGACAAATCTGACATTGGAATCCCCCCAGTGTCTTTATCGACTTAGTATTTCTGTTTTCCATTATCAAGAAATTTCTGCCTTGGAAACTCTTCCAAGAAGATGTGCCAGGATTAGAATGAGAAGGGCTCAGGATTCTAAAAAGCCCCAAGTGCTTTTCCACAAATATAACTGAGGATAGGATTTAGACAAGCCATTTGGCAAGTCCACATGATTTTCTTTCCCTTGCATATAATGGGGGAAGAACTGCAAAATGAAAGCTTTCATCCAGCTGGAGGGTAGCTAAGATATCATTTGAAGTAATTGACACGTGGCACTATTGGAGCTCAGCACTCTATATTCAAATATAGCATAGGATCATAATGCACACTTTTCCCCACTCCTTTCAATCTAGTAGCAGAAAACTAAGTCTTTTGGTTCCTCTAACAGTTTTTTTTATTATTACTATTTTTTATACAATAGTAAAATGATACAAATTCAAAAAAAAAGAGTGAACAAAGAAAAGAAGAAGAAAGAAAAAGTGAAAGAAAAGGAAAAAGTATAAAGAAACTGCTTCTGATCTTTATAGCAGTGACAAATAAAATCACGTTTCTCTTCCCTCTTTAAAGTTACATTGTAACTCCATCCTTCCTGTTATGCAAATTTCTGAGAGAATCTTCACTTCTATTCATTGTCAGCTGTCCATTTTAAAAGTTTCATGATAGGGTCAAGATTGTATGAATAAAAATTTAACCAAAGAGCAAGTTTATAGTCCAGAGATAGATTTTCAAGGGGTTCATAAAAAGCATTCAGAGTTCAGTGAGCTTTATTGACTTACATTCTTGTGCTTAAACAAGTTTTAATGTGTCCATAAAATTAAATTTTTCAATACTTAGAATCCAAATTATTAAAATCAGGCTATGGCACACAGTTTTAAGATGCCAAAGAGCTGGTAGTTATTCTTCATGCTTTACACATTAAAAGAGCAATAAAATAAAATAAGAGGATTAGTTAATAGGATGCTTATCACATGTTCACAACTGGAAGGACAGACGTGAAAATGAGTCATTCCAATTCTTCAGATTATGCTTCTGCTTTCTCTGTGCCCTAGTTCTTTCATTTCAGCATGGGAAAAGTTAGCATAACAAAAATTCATTTGAAATATGACTTTATTCCTTACTTAATTTAGCTCTGAAAGGCAAACTGTCAGTGAGTAAAATCAAATATAGGAGGACGGATGAGAGCCTTCCAAAGCCACAAAAGAAAACCTGTGTGGTGAATTGGTGACATAGTGGATTATGACCAGAAATGTCCCAATTCAAGACACCAGAGCATGGAAGCTCAGTGGTTGTCTGAGGTACCAGTCACTGTTGTTCTTAATCAAACTGTTGATCTTCCACACCCTAGGACTCTTGTGGAAGAAAAACCCAGAAAAGGGTACACTGTGGGAATCATCTTGAGCTCTAGGAAAAAAGATTGAACATAAATCTGAACAATCAAGCAACTGCATTAACTTTTTTTCCCTCTGCTTCGGTGCCATTTGTCAAATATAGAGTCATCCAATGACAAATTATGAAGGAAACTTGGAAAATTGATGAAGCTGAGCATTTTATCATCCTCAAAAGAGAGAATTCTGCTAAATGTTTATAGCATTGCTAAGTTATGAAATAATTCTAGTTTATTGTAAATCCATTACAAGTAGCTTCCACTAGGAAAAAGAAAGATTATATGTATTGCTAGTAGAAATACGGGTGAAGAACAATCTCAATAAACTTCCAGTATTTTAAAGTCAGACAATTCAAATTCAGGTGTATAAAGTGCCCTTGAATTTTATTTGGATAAAACTGCTTGCTTTCTTTAAAACTGTAATATATATCATATATTTTCAATTGTGAAAGACAAATATACAGTGTATCTCCAATTGCTAAATGGAACAACAAGGAAAATATTCCAATAATCTTATCTAGTTTGAGACTCTTGGAACTTTTAACTGGCTTATATTTCAGTTAAGATCAATGAAGAAATATCAGAATATAAAGAACTGATATTTTTGAATGATGCATCAGTAATAATATGTATTTTAATTTAGCACAATCACGTATTTTCTTTCTCCAATGAATCCAGAATCCTTAAAACATGGCAGATTTTTCTTGTTAAAAGATGCACTTGGAACTCCATATTGAGGCCACAGATAGGGAGAGTTAGACCAAAGAAATAAATGGTTCTGGGATAAATACTAAATTTGATTTATTTTATATTTAATTAAAATTAAATTAAAATGGTGTCTTCAGTAAGACTATTCCTGCTGCTTTTTATAGGTTTCTCTTTTTCTTACAGGTAAAATCACAGTTTAATCATAAATTTTGGAAGGGTAATGAAAACCCCAATTTAGTGATTCAGAGGGCATAGGCAACTCTGCTGTACAAAGTTGCTATGCAGTAAGTATCCTCCTTTTCAAGAAGATTAGTCATGAGGCATGTTAAGATAGATCTCACTATTTTGTTTTGTTTTTGCATAGTAGAAAACATTTGATAAAAGCAGAAAACAAACTCATTCTTGGGGGTCCAAACCCTAAAGTCCTTCATAAATATAAATAGAAGTATAGACCTCATTTTCAAAACAAACCCCGAATACCTCAATTTTTATGGCAATAGAATGACAGAGTTGGAAGGGATCTTGAAGTTCTTTTAGTCCAACTCTCTGCTCAACCTTAGGGAGTAAGCTATGGTATAAATGTAGTGAGTGTTTCTAGCTCAGTTTCAGTAAATGAACATTTGTTTATTATGAAGAATAATAAATACATTAACAAATATGCCTAGCTAGCATTAAAAAAGACAGTAGAGGGGTGTTAAAACAAGTAAGTGACAAAATGAATCAGATGGTTTATAACAGCATCTAATATCAGGTGCAAAAATTCAAGTCCACAAATGAAGGTCCAGTTAAACAGATTTATTGCTAATCATGCCTACATACAGGAATATCCTCAACCATCAATTAGCATCTGCTTGGAGTTAAATAAGGATCAACAGAATTCAAGGGAAGTTGGGCTCAGTTCATTGGTGATTAGCTAAGTGGATCTCTCTTTTAATTCTTCTCCCAAGTTCTGCCAGTTCTTCTCCTATATCTAATTTCCAATAACTTTATCTTGCAAAGATGGAATCCATGCTATGTGTTCTGAAATAATAATCACCACTATATTTTAAATAAAAAACAAAATGTATCTAAGCTACAGTTCTGTTCTGAAGATTGCACAGCGAAAAATAAAATTGTAGCTTTCTCTGATATAGATGGAGCCCCAGCTGTACATATTTGCTCCCATTTTATCTTATTTCGGCTCATTGACTCTTTTTCTCTTGTTGCCGATGTGAGCTCTCAGCAGCAATCACCAGATTGTCCATACATCTTCTGTACTGATTCAGTCAGTGAACTATAACCCTGCAACAGGGCTGTAATGTTTCTAGCACCCAGGATACTAGTTGCTTGTCAGTATGACATATAACCTGCAAGATGTGTTTAAGAACAAATAACCTCAAAATTGCTACCATGCCATCTGTCTTAATGGCCAAAAGTACAGAAAGATCTCAAAAATGTACAAAAATAAAGAACTGGGATAAAATGGATAGCTATTAGAATTTACATTGTATTCATGACCTATTTTAATCTACATCCCAACCCACTGGTATGTATCCCTGCCTCTACGTTGAACATAGAAGGTTATAATCTGCTGCTTCTATGTAGGATTCTTTCCAACAAATGACAAAGTAAGTATAGTATGAGAATCTATGAAACAGTACCAATAAATGAGTAATACCTAGCCACCTACAGATAGATTATATTATAAACCACATCATACCTAGACATAACTGCTATTGACTTGGAATTGTAGGGCAATCTATCTACCATGCACCAGACTATAGAATGCTAATACCACTATTTATGTTATACTCATATAATTAAGCTTTAATTTATTCCAATTTTTAAACATGAACTAACAAAGGCTCTAAAGTAGGAGTGAGGAACTTGATGTTCTCCAGATGTTGCTGAATTACAGTTCTCAGCATCCTTTACTATTAAACATGCTGAGGTTTGATGTACGGAAATATTTGTAAAAATTGGTGCTGTGGAAGAAATTTTTAATTCCTACATTAAATTACAAAGACAGATTGGAAGTCTACCATTTAGCTTGTCCCAGACATCTTTTTTCAGTAATTACTTACGTAGATGTCTTACTCATTTGTTGTACAATGTATTTAATGTTGTTAATTATTCTCAATTTATTCTCAGCTAGTGAAATACTGAACATATTCATGCCCTGCCTCCCAAGGAATAAAGAGAAAGAAACCTACTAACAAAATTCTACTGAACTAAATAAAAATGTGGGTATATGATCATACAAGAAACAGAGTGAATTATGTTGATTCTTACATAATCCTAGAGGATTTATTTTTAATAAACCAACTGTTCAACAGTGTAGCTTCTATTTCCCAACCACTTTGATAGATTGATCAAGTCTTATTGCCAGGCTACTGACAGATGTCCTAATTAGTTCATGAGCCTCAAGCCAAATTTCAAAAGAAATCCAAGTATTTATTAGGAGCAACATGTCAGCACTTTCCCAAGTGCAGTCGGCTCTGCCCCACATAATTTACTGCCCACCTATGACCCTGTTTCTCCCCTCCTCCCAGGGTATGTCATAAATCACATTCTCCAATGGAGCATTTTCGCTGGTGTCTTGCTTTAGTAACCTGGGGTACAATCTGGAGAAAGGTATGTGTGAAATGTGCTTCTGGTCATAGCAACCAAGCTTCTCTCCTGAACTCCTGCCTATGTTTTATGAGCTGACAACAGTAGTCATTGATAATTCAATGTAGGAAAGGAAGTTAAAATGCTAGTTTAAGAAGGTAATGGAAGACAAAAGGCTTTTGATGAATAGTTGGGACCATATTTATCTATTTGAATCAGCTTTCATCTCTTCTTTTGCTATTTTTGATTGCCATAAACTAACAATTCCATAAAATTGTTTTGATGAATTTATCTTGCTCTTGAATTAACTGACTTACTTTTTTTTAGTAACTCATCATAGTAACTGGCACTTCAAGGTTAAAACTACAGTTTGAGTCACTCTTTCTTTTAATAGGCTTTCTGTTGTTCTCCTTGGAGAGCTGTACACTACCTTAAGAAGTGCTACAGCACTGTACCATGACTTAACTAGTGTGCCTCTCAGTAGGATACTAAATCCATGAAGTCTATCTCAAATTCTGCAAATAGCTGCTTGAACTGATGACTGCATAGTGATTGGCTTTTAATGTAGTTCATGTTTTCACTACAGTAAATATCATTCCTGGCATAATTTTTGTTTAAAGATTGTAAAAAAAATTCTTGATGCAAGATAGAGCGGCACATGATCAGTCAGTTCTGTCTTTCTCATGTAGGAAGAGAAAGTTATAATAACAGACAGGGGAGTTAGTGCATTAATAATCAGAACAAACAATTATAGAAGATAGCTAGAATATTAGGAAAGAAGGGGAAATGATGTTTTCAGAGGGTTATGATTTGGTGGCAAATCTGAGTAGACGAAGCATGGGGACTAGAATAGTTGATAGAAAAAAATGACTGTAAATTATCACAGCAAGAATCAGGAATGAAGGAAGGAGCTGAACTAAGGAGTAGAAATTCCTAGAAATTAAAAAGAACTAAGGATATCTGATTTTGGTCAAATATTTAGCATGTAAACCAAGGAAACTCACCAAGAAAAATAGTAAAATTGGCAAAAAGGCAACAATGTGCAAGTTCAGCAAGAATCTTAGGGTGTATTTGGAGGTCACAGATAAAATGTTGGAATGTATATTGACTTTGACTTGCCTGTTCCTGGATTTAAGAAAGATATTTGCCCTAGGCATGCCCTAGCACAGTGGTCCCCAACCTTTTTTGTACCAGGGACCAGTTTCATGCAGAAACACTTTTTCAAGGACCAGCGGGAGGGGGGCACTTTTTCAAGGAGGGGAGGAGGGGGAGGAGTCCGAGTTTGGTGGTTTGCTTGCAGACGTTTCATTACCTGACTAGATAACATCTGATGTTGTTACCTAGTCAGGTAATAAAATGTCTGCCAGTAAACCACCAAGTTCAGGGAGTGCCAATGCCTCCTCATTGCAACCCTGAGCAACAGATATTCTCTTCTACTGGGACATTTAAAACAGAGGGTTTCAGCTGCAGATTCAGGAACTGCACCGGGCTGAGGAGCGCCTTCAAAACTGAGCGCTGGGCAGCAGCGGCCCGCGGCTGTTTCCGCGGCTCAGGAAAAGTCCCTGCAGGATGGCTGAGAAGTCCCGCCTCTCAGCCCTGCCTCCCTCAGCCTCATCCCTCAGGTGTCTGCCTCATTCCTCTTCAGTCGCTCTCTCACTCCTCCACCAGCCCAGGAAGAAACTGCTTCAAAGAAGCCAGCAGGGTGGCTTTTCCTGTCAGCGCAGCTCCTCCGAAGTGCCCGTTCACCCCCACCCCGCTGCCCGCGGTTCAATCCAGTGCTCCGTTCTGCCTGCCTGCCTGCCTTCGTTTCTGGTTCTTTCGGAGTAGCTTTGGCTGAGAATAATAACTATTCGCCTCTTTTACTCAGCGAAGCTGCTCGAAACAACCAGAAATGAAGGCAGGCAGGCAGGCAGAACGGAGCACTGGATTGAACCATGGGTGGCGGGTGGGGGTGAACGGGCGCTCGGAGGAGCTGCGCCGACAGGAAAAGCCACCCTGCCGGCTTCTTTGAAGCAGTTTCTTCCTGGGCTGGTGGAGGAGTGAGAGAGTGACTGAGAGAGGAAACGAGGCGGGAGGAAACCAAAGCCACTGAGCCGGAGGCAGTACAGGCTTTGGTTGCTTCCTCCTCCCCTTCTTTCATTTGTGTCCTTGATCCCTGATCCCAGCAGCATTCACCGAAGGGGAAGAAAGCCGCCATTTTTATTTTATTTTTATTTTCTTTGCGGCCCGGTACAAAATGTTCCACGGACCGGTACCAGTCCACGGCCCGGTGGTTGGGGACCCCTGCCCTAGCACACACAATTAACAACTAATGGGTAAAGATACAAGCTTAACAATCTATCTATCTATCTATCTATCTATCTATCTATCTATCTATCATCTATCTATTTATTTATCTATCTATCTTTCTATTAATCATCTATTATCTATCTACCTATTATCTGTCTGTCATCTATCAATAATCTATTATCTATCTATCTATCATCTATCAATCATCTAACTATTATCTATCTACCTGTTATCTCTGCCATTTATCAATCATCTATTATCTATCTATCATCTATTAATCATCTAACTATTATCTATCTACCTATTATCTACCTATCTATTATCTATCTATATCTATCTATTATATGAACATGAGGATAATAACTACATTTGAATTATCAAATGTCCAGACTGAGCCCTAATATTAAAAAGTTAAGAAGTGAGACACCTACTTTGCTTACTTTTTTTTAATTTGAAGAAAGGTAAAGGCTTTCAAGATTCAAGTATCAGAGTCTGAAAAAAAGAATGAATCAAATTCTTTAAAGAAGTGAATTTCATGTGTCTCTTTTGATTATACCAATAATATAAAAACAAATGAATAAGTAGGTGGCCATTTTCTTATTCTAGAAAGAGGATTTACATTTGAAATCTATTCCTCATCTAAATTAAAGAAAAATAACTTAAAAAACAGAAGAACAAGATTCACACTTGGATAGCAAATGAAGGGAAAAGAACGGACTCATCTCTTCACAAATGTCTGGCAAAATATATATCTGTTTAAGTGGTACTTTACTTCAACACTTCTAACTTTGTGTATAAACTGCTAGATCTAAATCTCCAAAAAAAATAATAATTCTGTGTTGTTGGCAACACCTCCGCATCCCCCCATCCCCAATCTGGAGATTGGGGTATATTGGGGAAAGAGGATATATTGTTCTGGATGCAGATCAGAGATGGAATTCAGCAGGTTCTGACCAGTTCTGAAGAACTGGTACTGGAAATTTTGGATAGTTCAGAGAACCGGCAAATACCACCTCTAATTGGATTTTAACAGTATCTTTCATCCACCATGCCCACCAAGCCATGCCCACAGAACTGGTAGTAAAAAAATTTGAATCCCACCACTGATGCAGATCACTATTATAGTAGAATTCATCCTTTATGTTGTAGTTTCTAATGTTCCAGATATGTTTTCCTAGAACTCAATGGCAAATAAATTATGATAGAGATAGTCACAGAAGATCAACATAATGGCAGAAATATGCATAGAAAACCCAGAAAAATAATTATCCTGTGGCTAAGAACAGAGAACAAGAAAAAGCTGAATATTTCTTTTTTTATCTCATAAGAAATTAGATTTAGCTCTGCTTCATAAAATCCTAAATTCTATATTGATCAGAAATGGGTTCAGAAACAACTAAATACATGGGGCAAGTATATTTCAAGTAAATCATAGCAATTAAATATTCATATGTATTATTGGAAAGGAAATGTCCAGATTATTGTTATCTTCAACTGGAAAATCAATAGTCATGAATCATTTTTAGCTCAGTATAATATTCAATGTCTTTCTATCAATTTTTTCTCAATTTCTTTAGAATTAGTAATCATATATTTTCATAAGAACACAAGAAATCTTTTTTGCTTCGGTTCAGGCCAAAATGCAAAATCTTGTTCTTCTTCTAAGTCTACATGGAGGAATGTTAGCAGTGGGTGCCACAAGGTTCTGTCTTAGGCCCAGTACTCTTCAATATCTTCATTAACAACTTAAATGAAGGAATAGATGGGAATCTTACCAAATTTGCAGATGATACTAAGCTGGCAGGAATAGCTAACATCCAAGAAGATAGGCTCAAGATCCAGATGGATCTTGACAGACTAGAACACTGGGCCATATCTAACAAAATGAAATTCAGTGTAGAGAAAAGTAAAGTCCTACACTTAGGCAAGAAAAACCAAAAGTACACATATAGACTGGGTGAAACCAGGCTCAATAGCAGTAACTGTGAGAGGGATCTTGGAGTCTTAGTGGACAACCACCTAAATATGAGCCAGCAGTGTGCAGCAGCAGCCAAAAAAAGCTAATGCCATCCTAAGTTGCATTAACAGAGGGATACAATCAAGATCAAGGGAAGTACTAATACCACTCTATAAAGCCTTAGTAAGACCACACCTAGAGTACTGCATCTAGTTCTGTTCACCACATTATGAAAAAAGATGTTGACACTCTAGAAAAGTATAGAGAAGAGCAACCAGGATGATTAGGGGACTGGAGACTAAGGTATTTGAAGAACGGTTACAGGAACTAGGCATAGCTAGTCTAGAGAAGAGAAGGATCAGGGGAGACATGATAGAGGTCTTCCAATATTTGAGGGGCTGCCACAGAGAGTCAAGCTATTTTCTAAAGCTCCTGTGGGCCAGACAAGGAATAATGGATGGAAACTGAACAAGGAAAATTTAACCTGGAAATAAGGAGAAACTTTCTCACAGTGAGAACAATTAATCAGTGGGACAGTTTGCCCTCAGAAGTTGTGGGAACGTCATCACTTGAGACTTTCAAGAAGAAATTGGACTGCCATTTGTCAGAAATGGTGTAGGGTCTCCCACTTGGGTACGGAGGTTGGACTAGATGACCTATAAGGTCCCTTCCAATTCTGATTATCTGTTATCTGTTTACCTTCTTCCTGATTAAGACTTTTCTCTTTTATATTCCAGTGAGTAGCATAAGACAGTCCTTGGTATGGTAAACCAGGAGTGGAGACATGCTTTGTTGCTCATATGGAATGAACAGTGGACAATTGTCAATTAAAAGTTAGTGTAAAATAATAAAGTCATGATATTGCTTTGTAACAATGGAATCCTTGAAAATGTAATAGTGACAGTAGTATTGTAATAAATACACTGGCTTTTTCATCCAGATTTTTTGCAGATGGGATCCAGTACACAAGGACTCAACAAACAGTGCAAATAACTGTTCTTCCCATTCTCCTTCACCCTACATAAACATTGAAGTCCTTGTTGTTTCAATGCATCTGATCATGGTGTGCCATTATACAGAATACAATCTCACAAATCACAGAGTGTCTGTACCCTGCCATGTATCAAAGTTCTCCAAGGTCAGAAAAGCAGTTTATCAACCTCTTATAACTCTTAGAACAGATAATAAATATATTCTTGTGCTGAAATCTATGAATATTTCAGATCTTCCATGAGATAAACAGTATTGCTTAGGATGCTCTGTTTGTCACTGTCAATGAACAGCAAACACTGTCATTGCTGCATACATGCCATGCTTGATATTGCTCTGAGTGCAATAAAATGGAATGCTACCTGGTTTGCATTTTCCTTACAATGCCCTCTAGGTTTGATCTTGCACATTTATTTCCCAGTCAACAGACCATTGCTATGGCAAACTTCCATCTGCTGATAAATAGAGATTCTTAATGTTTTGATACATTGCTCAATTGCCATTTCTTTAATTTCTAATCAGGATAGAAATTAACTCCAAGAAGATAAAGAACCATCCATTACTTAAATTATCTCTGAATCTACATACTGTGAAGAGTGTGTTGTACTTCATCTGTCTTAATTTGGATTAATTTGAAATTAATAAAATTCTTTGTATACCTAATTTAAGATTAGTTTACTGCATTGTTAATGTGTATTATTTGGCAAAGCTCTTAAAATTCATTATTGGGGAAATAAACTTTTGATAGAACTGAAGAAAAATTAGTACCCCAATGTATCACAAAACAAAGGAACTGAGTCAGTTTCTATGTTTAAGAAGAAAGACATCCCATGTCATCTCTGTGCTTTTTATAATGGTATTGCATCTTCAAACTCCACCCACAATTGTTTAGACCCTTCCTATTATACTGATACAATTATAGTCTGAAGTTTATTGAAGTAGCCATTGTCAATAATTCCTATCCCAAAATGTTTGCCATTTATCTAATTTTATAATATAACCAAAAAATTGTCCAATCATTGTTTCTTTGGCTTGTTCCGCTTGCATTTTAAAACTTAATAGATAGTTATATATTTTCTTAATCAGTTTTTCATCTGTCCCTAATAATATCTTATCAAGTGTTGTTAGTTCTTTGTAAAAACCCCATGTTTTTGCATCTTTCTCATGTTTTGATTGTATTTCCAAATGTGGCCACCAAGCTAAGTCCACCCCTTCATTTTGTAGTTGTGGTCTAATTTTAAGTTCACCACTCTCAGTTAAAATGTCTTTATAAAATACATTTTTTTCCAAATAAGTAAGATTTGGATGTATGCTTCTATTGTGGAAAGCCAGACTGGTATTTTCATATGGTTTTGTAATTTAACATTTTCCCATACCTGAAGCAAAGCATTTCTCATATAGTGTCCTTGAAAGTATCTATGTATCATACTCTTTCCATACCATAAAAAAGTGTGCCATCCTAGTTGAAGATTATGGCCCTCCAATAATAATAATCTTCTATGTTTCAGATTTATCCATTCTTTCACCCATGTAAGCACAGATTCCTGATGGTATAATTCCCAATCTGGTAGTCCAAAACCCCCATTGCTTTTAGATTCCTGTAACATTTTCAGTTTTATTCTTGCCTTTGTCCCTTGCCAAATATACTTCAATATTATTCTACTTAATTATTCAAAATATTTTTCTCTATTTTCATTGGTATCGTTTTTTATAGGTGTATTGCATCTTAAAATTCTATCAAAATTGCTTAGACTCTTCCTATTATTGTTATACTGATACAATTATGGTCAGAAGTTTCTTGAAGATGTAAATAATAATTCTGAAAGTATTTGAATATTGTTGCCTGTAAATACATTCAACTAAAAGAGTATTCCATCTTTCTTCCAGCTTATTCCATTATTTCATCATTGGAGTGTCTCTTGTTAGGAGACACTGAAAGAATTGTGATTCCCCTGAGAAATACCTCTGTATCTCAGAGACAAAAGTAGAAGAATATTATTTTCTATTTAAAGACTAGATATAGAGAAATTATTATGAATGCTTCATCATTGGAAATTTTCAAGAAAAGATTGGACAACATTTCCATTTATCCAGAATGAAATTAGGATTCCTGCTCTCCACAAGGATTAGAATATCTCCAGTGCTCCTCTAGCCCAATGATTCTATGATCTAGGAGGGGGGAGAAAGGGAGGGAGGGAAAAAGGAAGGAAGGAAGATTATGTGTTGTTTTTCTAGATCTTTACACTCAGAATATTTTGAGAGATTGTGAACATGTGAACATGCATAATTGCAAGAGAAAGAATCTGTAATGAGGTTCTGAAGGCTACACCGAATCACTAACTAAATATAGTTCCATTTAATTCATTGTGATAGGAAGAAGATAAGCAACACACTTTAAAACATAATAAATGTTATAAAGAAAGGTCTATTTGTGAAATATTATACTAAAATAACACCATTTGGATAAAACAGCAAATTTGGCTCCCAGTAGCTATCATTTTACCAGGTTAATGGGGGTTGTTGATGTGTGGCAACATTGTGAATCTAATCAGATTGATATTTGTTGTGCACAGGATACTGTAAACACTTCCCATGGGTTCACCTGGGATGAGCCTTTTTTCCCCTCCTAATCTTTAGTAGACTCCCATTTTGAATCAATATTATTTGCTCAATATGTGTCATAATTGTCTTGTTAGTCTATGTGCATTGAATGAAATAGCTCTGGAGCAATAATGAGAACTGAAAAATAAATTGATAATGAAAAAGCTATTAACTATAGAAATAACTAATTTGTTTATCTTCTATCAATGAATTTAATTCCTGAACTTAAATTTCTAATACATGATTGACTTTATTTCTCTACCATGAAAAGAATACTTTTTATCCCAACTTTGTGTCAATAGGAAATAGAAATACTTTCTGAAGATAATATACTGCACTGAAAGAAAGGAAAAAGGCAAGCTGTTTTTTTTAATGATAATGTTGATTGATTCGATGTTGCATTTCATCACTGGAGGAATTTTATTAAATATATAACAACAATGATGCTGTAGGAAGCAAAATTTCTAGGTAATTTCAAATTAGGAGGAACAATAAATAATGAAAATCAATGTAATCAATAAGGCAAATAATAGATGATAAATGTACTTGGGATTAATGTAGAGTAATGGTTTTGGGAACAGAGTAAAATGAAATTGAATCAGAACATCTATTAAACATGGAAAGATAATTCTGCATAAGACAAATTTCTCTTTCCAAAACAAGTTCTGCAATTCAGTTTGATTCACTGACTTCTGTCTTCCAACTTGCCATCTTGCTAACTTTCTAATAAGTCAGCCACTTACAGCAGGCAAATATTTAAAAAAAAGCACAGAGAAAAGAATAGCCAAAAACATTTATTTATTTTGATTTGTCAATTGCTTACAAAATAATAGGTATAAATATAAACATGAGTAAGACTACAGAAAATAGGTATGATTAAATGAGGACAATAGGACAGGGATGGAAGGCACAATGGTGCACTTATGCATGCCCCTTACAGACCTCTTAGGAATGGGGTGAGGTCAAAAGTGGATAGTTTGAGGTTAAAGGAGTGGGGGTTTGAGGATGTAACTACAGAGTCAGATAATGCATTCCAGGCATTGACCACTCTGTTGCTCAAGTCGTACTTTCTGCAATCAAGTTTGGAGCAGTTAACATTGAGTTTGTATCTGTTGTGTGCTCTTGCATTGTTGTGGTTGAAGCTGAAGTAATCATTGACTGGTAGGACATTGTAGCAGATAATTTTGTGTTCTATGCTTAAGTCCAACCATAGGCAGCGTAGTTCAAGATTGTCCAAGCCCAAAGTCTGGTGATATAGGGTGTTCTATTGTGAGCAGAAGAGTGTAGTACTCTTCTCGTGAAATATTTCTGGACTCACTCAATTGTATTTTTTTTTTTCAATCGATTGGCTAGATAGCAGTAAAAACTCAAAAATGGAGGAAAAGACCATAAACACACACAAAAATGAAACAATTGTTAAATCCTAAAAAAGGTGGAAGAGTGAAAAATAAAAAAATAAGAAAGAGAAAAGAAAAATTCTTCAGGTTCTTCAACACCTTAATCCAATTAAGAGGTCTCAGATATAAAAGGATGCATAAGGAAAAAAAAGAAGGCCACAAAAATAAAAATAAAAACCAATATGGAAAGTAAATCGAAAGAAAAAAATACAAGGGAGGGAGAGAGAAAAAAGAAAAAAGACTACTCCCTTAAAAAGAAAGGAAGGAAATCATTAATACTAAAGCTTTTCCTTTAAAATAAAAAGCAAATGTGGGAATTTAACTTCAAAAGACAAAAAGAAAAAGAAAAACAAGTTCCAAAAGGCCCAAAAATCCAAATAGCTATTACAAAAAGTAAACTGATAAGGAGGGGTAGCGCAGCTTAGAAAAAATAAAAAGAGCACACTGCACTTTGTTTAATTATCCAAGGCTTTTGTTATAACTCTCTTGTCCAGAGACTTATCACCTTTTCTTTTCCTATAAGCTTCAACACCAGACTCCAGATAGAAACCCAGAAGAACACCTGCAATCATACTCTCCCATGCTCTTCCCTCTATCTTATCAAATAGCAATGTCCTTGAAAAGAAGTCTCAGTTCTTTCTTAGCTTTGTCTGGTCAAGAAAAAGAAATAGAATATTTCCAAGCCTCTAGTTGGCAGTGCTACAAAGTTTCTTTTGCTTTCACTTTCCCCCTCCTTTTCCAAACAAAATATAATAAAAATTAATTAAAAGGGAAAAAAGATATTTTAAAAAAATAACTAAAAGGGAGTCTCTAGCCGAGAATATTATAAAGTCAAAAAGGAGAACAAGAGTAGATGAAAGAGGAGAAAAAAACAGTCCAGTTTCAAAATGTGTAGAAAATCCAGCAATGAGAAAAAAAAAATTTCTTTGACATTCCTGTTTAAAATCTCTGCTTAGTCACTTCTGTCAAAACTTTTACACATTCTTTCTTTTCCTTAGGGTATCCTTTCAAATCTTAAAATAAAGAAAAAGTTCTCACCAAACCGACACACTCTCTCTTTCCATTCTCTTTCATTTCAGAGCTGTCCCAACTTCAGCAGCTTTAATGGCTGTCTCTTTGCTGCTGGCAAAAAGAGCTTCTCTTGGATCTACCAGGGACTTTGCAGCATCCTTAGGATCGACAGGATGCACTCTTTACATTCATCGTCTCTTCAGGATGGTTTAGATCTGATTGGACCATCCAGGAGCTAAGATATTGGCAGCGATCTCAGACCTCCAAGATCGCATGCCATATTGTCGCTATGCCAGCTTCCCTGATCAATTGTATTAATATCCAATATACAGTGTGGATTCCAGACAGATGAGCTGTTTTCAAGTATTGGTCTAGCAAAGGTTTTGTATGCCCTAGTTAGCAATTCAATATTTCCAGAGGAGAAGCTTTGTAAGATTAGATTTACAATTCTTAATGCCTTTTTGGCAATGCTGTTACAGTGAGCTCTGGTGCTTAGGTCATTAGATATGAGTACTCCTAGGTCCTTGACAGAGTGAGGGTCATCAAGGAGGCCATATCCACCTAGTTTGTATTTGGTGTACTGGATTTTTTTTATCATTGTGTAGGACAGAGCATTTGTTGGTTGAGATTTGGAGTTTCCAATTGTTTGACCATTCAGACACATAATCAAGCTCACTTTGAAGAGCAGTAGCATTGTTGGTGGTGTTGAATAGTTTTACATCATCCGCAAAGAGGACACAGTTGCTTATAACATGATCACAAAGGTCATTTATATAGAGCATAAAGAGTGTGGGTCCTTGAACGCTGCCTTGGAGGACACCACTGTTAACTGGAGCAGAGTTTGATATAGCACTCCCTCTTTTTACTATTTGTTGCCTGTATGACGGGAATGCAGTAATCCACTTATGAAGGGATCTGGAAATGCCATACGAGTTTAGTTTTAACAGTAGTTTGTCTTGTACCACTGAATCAAAGGCTTTGCAGAAGTCTATGTAAATTGCATCTATTACTTTACCCTGGTCAAGTAGAGTAGTCCATATATTTTTGCAGTGTAGGAGTTGTAGGTTGCAGGACAATTTTTTCCTGAAACCAAATTGTTTTTTGGAGAGTAGGTTGTTTGATTCTAAGTGGAGGGTGATGAATTGGTTAATGGTTGATTCCATGACTTTGCACGTGACACAACACAGTGAGATTGGACTGTAGTTTTCAACCAGGCTGGGGTTATCTTTTTTGACAATAAGGATGACTTTAGCTAAGGACCATAGGTTCAGTAAGGAGCTGGTTCTAAATGATATATCATATATAATGCTTAGGGATTCTGCTATGGCAGAGCTTTTTTAAAAAGTATGCACATAATAGGGGTGGTTTTAGATTATCTAATGCCTTTTCTATGTTATCTTCTGTAAAGTCAATATGTAGTAGATCATTGCAGTTACTTGTGGTACGACTAGGAAATGTGGCGCATGAACCATTGCTGTTAAGAAAGACTGAGCTGAAGAATGTGTTGAAGAGATTGGCCTTAACAGCTTCATCACTGCAGTCTTTCCCATTTGGTCCATTTACAGGTGGGATGGTTCTTGAGTCTTTAACTTTGGTGTTTACAAAATTGTAGAAGGCGCGGGTATATTTTGTACGTAAGAGGTTATCCTCTTCTTTGCAGTAATAATTTGTGCATTCTGCCTTTATCTGTTGGCATAAGGTGTTGTATCAGTTTTTAAAGTTTGCTACATAGCTGGTTTTGTTTTTACGCCATAGTGATTTTTTTTTTATTGGAGTTTTCTTATTGTTATGGGTAATTATTTTTTAGGGGGTTACTATTGGTACATATAGTTTAATGACTCTTTCAAGTTCAAGTAAGAATGCATTATAATGGTCTTCTGTAGTATTAAACTTAGAGAACAGAATGTGCCAATCAAGAGATGATAGGTTGACATATATGAGATCATAGCTGGCTTTTTTGAAATTGTATTTTGGAGTTCCATCATTATGATCTTCTTTGTGAGGGTGTAAATTGAGACAAGGTCAATTATACTGTGGTCACTGTTTGAAAAAGGATCCTGTATTTGTAGGCCATAAATTGAGTTTGAGCTGTTGCAGAAGATGAGGTCGAGGCAGTTGTTGAGTCTAGTGTTACTAATTGATCCAGTTCCAGTGTAGTAGCTGCATTGTACAAGGTTGCATGTATGGGTTCAGATGTACATTCGTTTAGGTCCATTCAATAAGAGGTAGATTGAGGTCATCAAGGAAAATAAGAGGCTGTGGACAAGAGCCAGCCCACATCAGCAGTGAAGTTAGTTTGTTTGCATGAACTATGTCATAATCAAGGGCTCTGTAGCATAGTAAGAAGTGGATAGTGGTATTTAAGGACAGTTCACAAATGATGATCTCTGGAAGAGCAAGCTCTTGTGTAATTTGAATCTTTCTCAGATTGTATTTTTAGATTGCAATCTTTTCTTAGATTGCACTTTTTATAGAAGTTAGCAACTCCACCTCCTCCAAGGATTTCATGATCTGATCGATAAACATGATATTCTCTGACTGTGGTAATGGAATCAGGAAAAGATGCATTCAACCACGTCTCACAGACAAATATAATATCGAATGTGGCTGTGCTTGGTAAGATGAGGAATTCATGCGTTTTGTTTGCGAAGCTTCTCGTGTTGAATAGTTTGCATTTTAGATATGTAGTAGTGGGTCTGGAGGAAGTAAGGGGCATGCATGCCTCTTGTTGGATGTTGGGATGATGGTTTTTGGGATTTAAGTTGAAGGTCTTGCTTTTGATACATTCTGTGCAGTAGTCAATGTATAGTTAGTATTTCCTTGTTCTTGTAGTCTTTTGAGTTCAGATCATAGTTCACGGGACTGTACACATTGCTGTAAAGTTAGGTCAGGGCAAGAACAGAGATTCTTATGGTTGATGTTGCTCTTGGCAAGTGAATTTATAGTGTAAATGAATTTTTGTTTGCTTAATTCATTTTTGCAAATGACCCTGCAGAAGCGTGGGGCCAATGAGCCATCACTGTTTTTGAACTCTGGGCCGATGTGGGAAATACTGAGTATTTCATCAGGGGAGATGCTTGATGCTTGATAGCCACTGATGATGTTGCGGACATTTGTGATGTCATCATTGTCACTGTTGTCTTCAAGACCAAATAAGATGGCATTAGGATGTTTCCTTTTGTGCTCGACGGCTTCATTGACGAGGATTGGGATATCATTATTTGTTGGATTGTGGTTTTTTGTGGAATGGGTTGTGGTTTTGGTTGTTGAGTAAAGAAGGGGTTTGCAGCTATTGGATGTTCATTTTTTGTGTGTTGTGTCTTTTTTTTCAAGGTTAGTTAACATTCAGTTAAGAAAATCGGCACACTGCATCTACCCTCCAATTCTAAGAAGGTTGCCCTAGGATAGATATTATTCATTTCAACTGCAGTGGTCCCAGCTAGCAGGACAGTACTAGATAAATCAGATAGCATGCTGTATCTCCCATCAGTCAAGCAATGTAAGCTGATAGGAGACTAGAAGATAGACTTTTTCTGCTGCAGCTCCTACTCTGTGGAACATCCTCCTTTCAGAGATTAGAATGGCCCTACCCCTTTTACCTTCAGTAAAGTTTTAAAAAGCTATACTCTTGAGCCAGGGGATTATATAGGTCAAGGGCAATGCCCCCAACTATATTATTAACAGGCCAGATGTCTTGCTTTGTTTGCACTCAAATTAGGCATTTTAATGTTTTTATTGTTTTAATGATTTCTACTTGATAAAAATCATCCACAAAAAAGACCTAAAACAAGATAGAGTGATGACGTCAGCAAGTATTGCGGGCCCAATTAGTAAAAGAAAGCTTTGGACCATATTAGATGGAAACATGTGGAAGAGACTTTCATCCTGCGGTGGATAGACAATGGCTAGAATGATGATGATGAATGGTTTTTATTCTTATTGTTCTAAAAAGTTTTTAAGATTTTAATTGTAATATATGTTTTTGAATTGTGAGCTATTCAGCATTGCTTTCTGAGATGGGTGGCTATAAACAAATAAAATAAATATACAGGGAGGGTGGGAGTTCCAGTAAAAAAATGTCTGGAAGTATCAGGTTATAGAAATCTGTAGGAAAATAGCCAAAGCCATCTACTCTTCCTTTGAAACTTCCATTATTACAGTTTCTGTGTTGAGCCTTTCACTGTACACATTTACTCCCAGAAACAACATTTACAAGGGATCCTTTCAAACAGAGGTGTGAAAGAGGGATCTTGCCTCATTGCAATATAGATCTCAATTATGTAACTTACAAACTAGAAAGGAAGCTTTCATTCTTTTTTCAGGTACACAGAGTGATTTAAAAAGAAGAACTGAAAATTTTGGAAGTGACTAAGTTTGGACTGAATAAGAATTTTGATTGGTCCATTTCTTCCTCAGCATATATCAACCAATGATAAATTTCTTTTAAAGCAAGATGGAGATAATCAACCATAGAAAACATTTAAAACAGATTCATTCATTCAAGCAAGATATTTGCTTGGTTTCTTCAAAGAGAGATAAATAAATATTATATGGATAATTGTAATCAGGACCTTGTCAGCATTACAGATTTTATATATAGTCCTGTTCTATTTTTTCCAATTTAAAAATGAAAAAAAAAGTCTGAAAAATTTATGTTCACTTTTGTTCTCTACTTTCCTTACAGTTGATCATTTTGTGTGTACATTTTCTTTTAAAGCAGACATTTTTCAAGTTTGCCCTTAATGTCTGTTTTTCTTCAATACTATAAAATACATTTTCCTAAACAATTATGTGGAATGCATCTTCCCCAAATATGCACCATTATGAACACATATTTAGCAGAATGTAATAGATATTAATAGACTCAGTTCATTGTTTTCCATCTGTGCCAGATGGAGCCTGTTTTGCAATCTGTGGCAGATTCATTCTGCATTTATAGTTTGGATACCTATGTATTTTTAATTGTATTTGTGGTACTGCCAAATTGTAAGTGCCCTCCATCTTTTGCTGATGATTGCCTCATTTTTAATCAATAAATGTGTCTCTTCATGCCAGGAATATTTAGTACATTTTGGTCTATACAAAATATGTACGCACACACAGAAACACAAAGACACACACAAGCATGTATGGTTTCTCAGCTTACCCCAACAGTAATTCTAAACTGGTGTTGAATTGTTAACAGCTCATTTTAATTATTTCATATGGTATTGGTTCTTGTAGATCCCAGTTCTTACCCTCTCAACCCACATTATCTTTTTTTAGAAACCAAATACATTCCACTGTCATGGATGATGGCCCAGTAAAATCTTCCTCAACCTGGTTGCCTTCCAGATGTATATATTCAAAATCTCCAGCTTCCCAGTCATCAGGATATTTGCGGGAATTGTGGGAGCAATAAAAGTTAGGTATCTCAAGGTTTTGGCCTGTAAGGCTTGTTCAAAATTCCTTTTGCCTATTCTAAAATCATATATGTTTTCATAATGCCTTTATTCATCATATAATTTGCTTGCTGTGACATTACAATTATTTATTTATCAATCAAATTTACATACTGTTATTTATAACTATTAAAGAGGAACTTTGTTACAGCCAGTGATAATTGAAGAATAGTTCCATTTTCTAGGTGTTTTAGTGTGGCAGAGAGTTTAGATTAGATTAACTTTTAATCTAAATTTTAAAATCTAAATTTTAGATTTTCTGAGCCATGATGGCGCCGATGATGGCTGCTTCAGTGAAATGCTCTCTAATGGTTTCTTTATTCCTTATTATTATCTGCAATTCATTATAGATTTCATACTCATGAGAACATCTGCTAAGAATTAGGCGATGTTTCCTTAAGGAGCATCTTTCTGATTCCTCACCCCCACCTGTCTTTGCAAACGCAGAGGAGATTCTAACCAATTCCCCAGTGCTATGGATTACAACAAAGAAAGCAAAGAAGCAACCACACTGGAAGAGGAGACGAGGTAAACAAGCAGGAATTTTAAACAGACTAAGGAATGGGGTGGGGGGGAACCTTATTCATGGGGACAACACCATATACATCCCAGGATTTCAGACATTTAGATCAGACAGAATTGAAGAGACATCAGGTAAAACAAAGGGTGGAGGATTGTGTTTATATATCAACAACAGCTGGTCTCAGGATATAACTATAATATATAAGTTTTGTGATGAAAACTTAGAGTCTTTACACATCAACTGCAAGCCATTTTACTCTCCACATGAGTTCTCCTCATTTCTCCTAATAGCTGTGTGTGTTCCTCCACAAGCCTTTGTAAACAAGGCATTACAAACTCTTGCTGATCAAATTATGGAGGCTGAAGCCAAACACCTAGGTTCCCTTCCCATCATTTTAGGAGATTTCAATCAAGCAAATTTAAGGAAAGAGTTTAAATTTCCAGCATGTAAATTGTCCCACCATTTTTGCCCCACAGAGGCAAAAATACTTTACACCACTGCTATACAACAGTAAAAGATGCTTATAGATCTTTACCATGAGCATTTGTGGGACACTCTGACCACTGCATGATTCACCTTGTACCTGTCTACAGACAAAGACTTAAAACCATTAAACCAACAATTAAATCAGTGAAGACTTGGTCGGATGAGGCAAAGCTGAAACTCCATGCCTGCCTTGATTGCACTGATTGGAATGTTTTTGAAGATGCCTCTGCAGACTTAGATGTGCTTACAGATACTGTAACATCATATGTCAGCAACAAGAAACCTGCAAATATATAGTAACAATAAACCTTGGTTCACAGCTAAACTTAAGCAGCTATGTTCTTCCAAAGAGGAAGCCCACAGAAAAGGTGACAGAATGTTATACAACCAGGCCAGAAACATATTAATAAGAGAGATCAGAGTGGCAAAAAGAAGCTACTCTGAAAAGTTAAAGAATCAGTTCTCAACAAATGAACCAGCAAACATGTGGAAAACTCTTAAAAACATCACTGGCTTTAGCAAACCTCCTTCCCAGGCAGAAGGAAATCAACAACAAGCAGATGACCTGAATGTGTTTTACTGCAGGTTTGAAAAGAAACTACAGCCACCTATCTCTACAACCCACATCTCAAACACACCAACAACAGCCAAGCCTCCTACAACTGGTCCCAATCCATTGCGGTCACAACCTCTGGTGATCACAGAAAAAGAAGTGCAAGATCTATTACACAGACAAAAGCCAGGAAAAGCACCGGGGCCAGACAAGATAACTCCTTCTTGCTTAAAAGTCCGTGCTGACCAATTGGCCCCCATCTTCACCCGAATCTTCAATAGATCACTAGAAATGTGCTATGTTCCTTCCTGCTTCAAATGTTCTACCATTATCCCAGTGCCAAAAAAGCCCTCCATCAAGGAACTGAATGACTACAGACCAGTTGCTCTAACATCTGTAGTTATGAAAATCATTGAAAAGCTTGTGCTGTCCCACCTGAAAATGATCACGGATCCGCTGTTAGATCCCATGCAGTTTGCATACCAAGCAAATAGACAGATGATGCTGTGAACATGGCTCTGCATTACATCCTACAACACCTTGAATCTCCAAATGCCTACACAAGGCTCCTCTTTGTAGACTTCAGTTCAGCATTCAATGCCATCATTCCAGACACTCTTCTAAGTAAATTAAACCAAGTAGCGATATCTGTACACACTTGTAAGTGGATCACAAGCTTCCTAACAGACTGGAAGCAGGAGGTGAAGCTAGGTAGAATCACATCTGATACCTGTACAATCAGCACAGCCCCCAGGCTGTGTGTTATCTCCACTTCTCTTCTTCCTATATACCAATGACTGCATCTCAAATGATCCATCTGTTAAAATACTGAAGTTTGCTGATGACACAACAGTGATTGGTCTCATTCAAGACAACAATGAATCCACATACAGACAGGAGGTTATACAACTTGCTTCATGGTGTAACCGGAACAATCTGGAACTGGACACATTCAAAACCGTAGAAATGGTGGTAGACTTTAGAAGAAACCCTACCACACTACCACCTCTTACAATACTAGACAACACAGTATCAACAGTAGAGACCTTCAAATTTCTAGGTTCTACTATATCACATGACCTAAAATAGACACCTAACATTAAAAATGTCATCGAGAAAGCACAACAAAGAATGTTCTTTCTGCGCCAACTCAGAAAGCTCAAACTACCCAAGGAGCTGCTGATACAGTTCTACAGTGGAATTATTGAGTCTATCATCTGAACCTCTATAACTGTCTGGTTTGGTTCTGCAACCCAACAGGACAGACACAGACTTCAGAGGATAATTAGGACTGCAGAAAAAACAATTACTGCCAACCTGCCTTCAATCGACGACCTGTATACTACATGAGTCAAAAAGTGGGCTGTGAAAA
This sequence comes from Pseudonaja textilis, assembly GCF_049901715.1. Classification (NCBI taxonomy): domain Eukaryota; kingdom Metazoa; phylum Chordata; class Lepidosauria; order Squamata; family Elapidae; genus Pseudonaja; species Pseudonaja textilis. The sequence goes on along the minus strand of NC_142008.1, from coordinate 31,097,333 downwards.
TATTTACAGACCCCTCACATCCTGGACATAAACTCTTTCAACTCCTTCCCTCAAAACGACATTATAGAGCACTGCACACCAGAACAACTAGACACAAGCACAGTTTTTTCCCGAAAGCCATCACTCTGCTAAACAAATAATTCCCTCAACACTGTTTAACTATTTCTGTTAATCTTCTCATCACTCCTTACCACCCATCCCCTCCCACTTGTGATTGTAGGACTGTAACTTTGTCACTTGTATCCTTATAATTTATATTGACTGTTCCCTAGTATGATTTGATTGTTGATTATACCCTATGACTATCATTAAGTGTTGTATGTTATGATTCTTGATTCTCAATGAATGTATCTTTTCCTTTATGTATACTGAGAGTATTTACACCAAGACAAATTCCTTGTGTGTCCAATCACACTTGGCCAATAAAGTATTCTATTCTATTCTATTCTATTCTATTCTATTCTATTCTATTCTATTCTATTCTATTCTATTCTATTCTGTTCTGTTCTTAAAGTTTTGAAAAATTCTATTCTTTAAATATCATATTCTGAACCCACCATCCTACTTTAGCTCTTTCTAGATGGTTATTTTCTCTTTTTCTAAAATCATCTTCTTAAATTTCTGAAAAAAACTACATTTTCTAGGGGGATGATAGATCTCCGTACATCTTTTCTCATTTTGAAAAGCTTGGACATAAGTACATAATACTCTTGAGCTTTCTTGTTCTTGAAGTGATAAAAAAAGGAAATTATATAGAAACCAACTCCTTGTCTGATGCAGCAATCTCATGTCTGTTCCCCAGAGTACCCACTGCAAAATTATTGCCATTTCAGCAGCTTAGTAATTTAGGAATTACCTTTTCTTCTAGCCTTAAAATGCTGAGTCTGCTAACAGTTCACTTATCTAGCCATTAATCTTTTGTCTCCTGAAAGATGTACGTGAAAAGATTGTAGTGGCCAACATAAAGGTAGGATTAACAACACACACACACACACACACACACACACACACACACAGACACACTAGTGCTTCTATTGTTAAATATATTTACATATATGGAAATTTATGAGTTTGTACAAAACTGATAAATATATATATTTGTACAAATTTGTACAAAACCGATACATAAATATATTAACCTTAAAGCCATGTTTAAAAAGATGACCAAATTAATAAAAAAGAAATAGAAAAATATTTTGATCTATCCAAGATGTATACAATCTAAAAATGAGAATCTAAAGAATTCCCATTCAAAAATATCTCATGGATAAGTGCAAAATTTTTCAGGGAATAATGTTTAGATGACTTGGTACCATTTTCTACACCTTTCTTGCAACATGATTGAAAAAAATTTGGGGAACTCCAAAGAGTTTTCATTATTTATTATTTTAAAATAAACATTCTGAAAATGTTTTGCAATAATTATTATAAAAACATAAAATTGGTAAAAACCTGGTGCAGCAACAAGGTAGAAATATGTGCTGATATAACAAGCATTAATGGGGAAAGTAAGGTGTTAAGAAGAGTATGTCCATAACATTTCTTATACAGTCCATTCCTCCATGATCATTACTACTAATCTAAAGAGTAGTTTCCACAGCTACAGGTTAGTGTTGTCTGAAGGAATGCCAGTGTCCCTGTTAATGAGAACAGGCAGTATGAAAGTCCCTACTGGGACATACTATTTTTTCAGAGTATATCCCACTGGAAGTGATAAGATTTTCTGACCAACACAGATAGTGTTGCTTATCTAATGATCCAGTCAGATATGGGAGTTAATTTGTTAAGTTAATAGTTCAAATCTATATGGAAGTCATGGTGATATTCAGTCATTCATTATCCAATAGCCCAGATTGTTTGACATGGTTTAACATGGAGTATTGACATGGAGCACTGTTTACTCCATGTTACTCCATCATACTTTTAAAGGATCATGTGGGAAAGGCAGAATATACATCAAGCAAATAATTAAAAGTAGATGTAAACAGTTGACTTTAATAGAATGCCATTAAAGCAGCAACAAAATCAATCACTGAAAACCTCTGAAGGAAACTACAGAAAACAAAAGCACTTTTTTAATAATGGAGAAAACATAAAGTCTGATAACAGAAGCACTGTGGAGAACAAATAAGAGTGATATAATCTCTATTCAATTCTAGAAAAAGAATTATATAGTTCAAAGGGAAAGAGAACATAGTGGAAAATCAGATCACTGAGGAAACAAGTAAAATAATTTTGGCAGTGATTACATTTGAGAGAAGGCAAGTTAATTTATCAAGTGTTTACTCACATACAATTAGGTGGTCATTTTTGTCTCTTCTATGTGCCATTTGTAAGATATAAGTGGCAGAGATGTGATAGATATGCTAATTGAATATGACAACAGAAAAGGGATTCAGTGTGTGGTTGGGAGTATACATAATTTAATTTTAAAAGATGCCATCATTTATTTTAGGTTGTTTGCAAAATTCTAAAATCAATTATTATGCAAATCATATACTAGTATTGAAGCTGACTGAGTATTCTATGAGTTACAGAGATGAATTTATTTTTTAATGATGAATATGTTTTCCTTAACAAATAGCAATGAACTTTTTCATTGTGTACTAATTCTTTAAAAAGAAATGAGAGAGAGAGAGAAAAAGAGAGAGAGAGAGACAGACAGATAGACAGACAGACAGAGAACACATGTGGCTTCTAAAAGGGAGACAAAGTTTAAATTAAACAAAATTACAATTGGATTTGGGAGGTCAAATCAGTGAGTTAGGTTGAATTGAATGAGAATGAGTATCCCAGTATCACACATGGCTTTCTGGCTGAGCATATGTATGAACTGTGTCTCTCTTTGATCTAGTCCAACACCTTAAACCACACTGATATCATGCTGCAATTTTTTTTCTGTGTTCTTATTTTTATTAATTTTTTCTTCAGTCTAAAGACTTTGATTATCAGGCTTTATAAAACTGGAGAATTGCTATATCCAAAAGCTAATTAGGTTCAGATCCACATTTTATTCTCAGAGATGTGGATCAGGTCAGTTTTCATCAAAAAGCGCAAAGGTCATAGTCTTTAAGCATCTTCATAGTGAAGATGCTTCATATATCCAAGTCTTTTAAATGCCATATATAATTATTCTGTTCAAAACGAATTTTCTGGTTTAAAATGTCACAAAATAGATATTGACTCTGTAATGAAAAAGCATAGGTATAAGCCTTCATTCTTTTTTCTTACTTTAATATATTGCAGAATTATATGCATTAACCCGTGAATTCAAAAAAAAAAAAATCAGGTGTTTAATACAAAATCAGTTTAAAATTATTCTGGCTTTGAATAAAATAAAAACATATTTTTGGGGGAACACAGAATGAGATATATTAATCTATATATTAGAAAAGCAGAATCCATACAGATTAATTAGAATAATAAAATGAATTCTGCATTCTATTTATAAACTCAAAACTATTGTTTTTATAATAAATGATCCTGAACTCTTCATTTGAAATGATGAAGTGAAGAAAAGATTAAAGCACAGATTTGGTGGTCATATAAAAAAGTTATTTTTTAACTACCACTTTTCTCAGGAAAGACTAGAGGGTCCTTCTCAAATAAGGATGGAATTACAGGATCCCCTTTTGCTACTTTGTTCCTGAATATACAGACTTAATTGTTTTGGACAATTTAGAGTCTGTGCAAAGATTTCCATCAGTAACAGGTCTTCCAGTAATCATATTAGGGAAGTTGTAATATATTGGAATTAATGTAGGCACTATTTATATTAATAATATTAATTAGTAATTATACTAATTTTGGAACACTCTAAGGACACAGTAGATGAATTCATTCATATCCTAATTTGGGGCTTCCCAATTTTTTGGGAATGATTGATACTTCATATCTTAACCCAGTAAATCAATCAGAACTCATGTAACCCAGAGTTATTCAAAAAATAATATATTTAAAATACAACATAACATGCTAAATATATAGAAGGTACCTACTAAACTATAATATTGGTGCAATAATTAATGTGGTATACCAGAAACTGGAAGATCATGAGTTTGACTTTTCCTTCATGTTAGGCTTACAGAAGCCTATCATTGAGCAAGGAATACTCTCTCTGTCCAACTCACTTTGCATAATGGTTGTTGTCATGCCCCTGTCAGAGTTCTCCATTCCTCTACTTACACAGAATATCTTATGCCACCAGACTTGAAATTCTAGACCTAGAAAACCTAGAACTACACCGCCTTCGGTCCGATCTAAGTATAGTACATAAAATTGTATATTGCAATGTCCTACCTGTAAATGAATACTTCAGCTTCAACCATAACAATACAAGAGCATACAATAAATAGAAACGCAAGGTAAGCCACACCAAACTTGATTGCAGGAAATATGACTTCAGCAACAAAGTGGTAAACGTCTGGAATACTCTACCTGACTTTGTGGTTTCTTCCCCAAACCCCAAAAACTTTAACCTTAGACTGTCTACTATTGACCACACCCCTTTCCTGAGAGGTCTGTAGGGGGCATGCATAAGCACACCAATGAGCCTATCATCCCTGTCCTATTGTTTATTTTTATTTTTCTTATATGTATCCATTTCATGTATTCATAACTATGTTTATACTTATACCTGTTATCTTATAATCTCTTGACAAAATGAAATAAATAAATAAATAAATAAATAAAATAAAATTAATGTGAGGAGTAAGATGAACAGCTGACAGGGAGTGGGAGTGTGGCTCTGTTGGCTGTGGAGGAAACTAGAGAAGGGCAAAGTCCAGCTGAGCAGAGCAAGGGAGAGGGAGTTCAGAGGAAGACCCAGGCCCACCCCCTGTTCATCCTAGGGCATGCAGGGAGGAATGAAGAAGAGTGCAACGTGGGTTCCATGGCTTATGGGGGGAAGAAAGGGCCCTGATTCCCTTCATTAGTCACAGCTGGGAAGAGAGTTTAAAACAGATGCCTGTGAGTGTGGAGCTGCTGGGAGAAAACATAAGTTTGTCTTGTGTTGGCTGGCATCCTCCCAACCATGTTGAACCAAGTTATTGCCATGCCTCACATTTGGAATTCTTCCTCCTGCCCTGCCAGACTAATTGCCTCATTTTGCCTTGATTGGACTTATATTTACAGTTTTTGTTGACCATGTTTTGGATTTGATTCTCTGCAACCAAAGTCTTATGTATGCCCCCTACAAACCTCTCAGGAAAGGGGAGAGTTTTTCTCCAGCTAGAAGGACATTGGGGGCAAAGCTGGAGTTAATAAAGGGACTTCTACTGATTATCTGACTATGTTGTCTTTGTGCCACCCCCTGGGTCATCACAGCTGTGGTAGAAAAACAGAAAAACATAACAACAGGGGTTGTTATGTACCCTGCCCTTTGTTGTAAATAAATTGACTTATAAATGGAATGAATAATAAACAAACAAACAAACAAACAAACAAACCAATAAATGGTTCCTTTTTATGAGGAACCAAAGGAACTAGAAATCAAATTGCCAACTTACACTGGATCATGGAGAAAGCTAGGGAGTTCCAGAAAAACAACTACTTCTTCTTCGTTGACTATGCTAAAACCTTTGATTGTGTGGATCACAACAAACTGTGGCCAGTTCTTAAAGAGATGGGAGTACCAGACTATCTTATTTGTCTCTTGAGAAACCTGTACACAGTATAGAAGCAACAGTGAGCACTGGACATGGAACTACTGATTGGCTCAATATTGGGAAAGGAGTTCAGCAAGGCTATATCTATTGCCCTGCCTATTTAACTTATAAGGAGAGCACATCATGAGAAAGACAGGGCAAGATGAATCAAAAGTTGAAATTAAGATTGCCAGGAAAAATATCAACAACCTCAGATATGTAGATGATACCACACTTAATGGCAGAAAATGAAGAGAAACTAAAGAGCCTCTTGATGCAGGTGAAGAAGGAGAGTGCAAAAGTTGGCTTGAAACACAACATTAAGAAAACTAAAACCATGGCAGCTCGCCCTCTCAATTCCTGGCAAATAGATGGGGAAGAAATGGAGTTAGTGACAGATTTGATTTTCCTGGGCTCCAAGATCACCGCAGATGGGGACTGCAGCCAAGAAATTAAAAGACGCTTGCTCCTAGGGAGGAAAGTTATGGCAAATCTAGAGAGCATTCTAAAAAGCAGAGACATCACCCTGCCAACAAAAGTGTGTATAGTCAAGGCTATGGTTTTCCTAGTTGCAATGTATGGCTATGAAAGTTGGACCATAAGAAAGGCTGAGCACCAAAGCATTATGGCCTTTGAAGTATGCTAGAGAAGACTCCTGCAAGTCCCTTGGACTACAAGGTGATCAAACCGGTCAATCCTAGATGATATCAACAGTGACTGCTCTTTAGAAGGCCAGATCCTGAAGATGAAACTCAAATACTTTGGTCACCTAATGAGAAGGAAAGACTCACTGGAGAAGAGCCTAATGCTGGGATAGATTGAGGGCAATAGAAGAAGGGGATGATAGAGAATGAGGTGGCTGGATGGAGTCAGTGAAGCAGTAGGCATGAGCTTAAATGGACTCCAGAAGATGGTAGAGGACAGGAAGGCCTGGAAGAACATTGTCCATGGGGTCGCAATGGATAAGACATGACTTTACAACTAGCAACAATATCAACAATGAATACTTCTCCAGAGACTCATTCAAAGTAGAATGAAGAAATGCCTTAGTTATACAATGTTAATTTGGGAAATGGTAGTGATCACAGATAAGCAATCGGTTGTCTTTGTGATTTTTCCATGAAAACTTTATTATATAAAATAATTTAACAAACACAATGATTTTTACTTACAGTGTTTTTCAGAATATAAGACACACTTTTTCCACCCCCAGATGTGGGTGGAAATGTCTGTGCATCTTATACAGTGAATGTTGCCAAAATCCCACCCACTCACCAGCCCCCACCCTTTGGCCTCTGCCTGCCTCCTTGCAGCAAACAGCAAGCAGACTATTTCAGTTTCAGCTTCAGCACAGGCTGATTAGCACAAGCAGCTGATTCTCAGTTGGATCAGCCTTCTGACCATCAGCTGTTTCAGGCTGCATGGATGGCCATAGCCTGTTGCTGCCACTGTGCACCCATTTTCTGCCCATTCTGATCCCCGTAGCCCAGAACGACAAAAATGGGGTGTGCAGAGGCCAAAAAAGGAGCACACAGAGGCTGAAAATGGGGTGTGCAATAGGCTATGACAATTCCTGCAGCCTAAAACAGATGATGTCAGGAGGCTGATCCAACCGACAATCAGCTGCTTAGGCTAATCAGGCTGTGCTGAAACTGAAACCGAAACTGAAACAGTCGGTTTGCTGTTTGCTGCAAGGAGGCAAATTGCTGGGAGGCAGAGGAGAGGCAGATATTTTTTCTTGTTTTTCTCCCCAAAAGCTAGGTGCATCTTATACTTTAGAGCATCTTATACTCTGAAAAATATAGTATTTTTTATTTAACTTTTATCACTCAATCTGTACTATACAGAGATTATCTGTCTATTCCTATTTGCATTATGTATCTAAATTCTAAAGAATTTGGTATACAATTATTTCTTTCTTTCACTTACAAATATGTCTGCCTGAGGTATAATTCTTTAACCATTATTGGGTTCCTTGGAATTCACTGACTTCTGTTGCTACTGAAGCATTCATTTTGCACAGTTTTTCAGCCTCTGTTGAAGAAAAAGCAGGGAATGGAAATTGACTTACCAGCACATTTATGAGACTAATATAGGGGTGTCAAACTCAAGACCCGCAGACCAGATTCAGCCTGCAGGGTGCTTAGATCTGGCCCATGGAGCTGCCCTAGAAAGAAGCAAAGGACCAACCCTTGGTGCTTCTGCCGGTGAAAATGGAGCTCTGTTTTCACTGGCAGAAACTTGCAGGAGATTGTCATGGCTGAAAACAGAGCCTCAATGAGTGACGTCAAGCTATTCATGCCTACCAGGGACAACGCCTGGTCCCTGAGGTCAGACACAACCCTGTTGTGGCCCTCAATGAAATTAAGTTTGACACCCCTGAATTAGTAGAAATAGAGCCAGAATGAGGTAGTTCTACTTTATTGTATGGTTACATGAATAGAATCTTGCAAGTCTGAATCTTGCAAGTCTTTCCCCCGTCTCTTTTACAGCCCAAGAAACTAGGGAGGATCTCTCTCTCTGAGCCTCTTGCCTTTTTCACATTTGGACTAAGCTGTCTTTAATCTAATCATTATCTTGATTGTGTCATTTTGCCTGACTTCGATCTTCCAAGGTCATTTCTACAATACTATTAATACAATCAATTTTATTTTGGTCATGGACCAGCATAGAACTAATAATAACTTTACTAAAATTAAAATTCATATTCATATTGATACGATGAAATAAGGTAAAAATAAAATCATTAATATAAAATTACAGAGTAAAGAAATTAAAATGAAGGAGAATCCTATAAAATTACAATTAATTTACCATGAATAATCTAAGCACTATAAATATTTGAATAACTTACTATGAAAGCATATAGGAAATTCTAGAATCTATAAAATGTGATAAGAATGAAAAACTTTGCTACTTTAAATTAAATCTAATACTTGCTAAAGCACTACTAGGGTTTATTATAACATCACTATAGTCCAAACAATTATAGAAATACCAGAATAAAACATAGAATGATATGTACACATTTAAAAAAAAGAATACAAAAAAGGAGGAAGGAACAGAAGGAAAGAAGGTAACAAGAAAGAAAAAATAAGTTGTACTTTTGTCTAGTACCTAGTACAGTGGCGGCTAACCTTTTCGGCACCGAGTGCCAAAATGGGAGTGCATGCCCGTGCCGGAAATAGTTTCCCAATGCACATGTGTAAGAGTGGCAGAAACCAGAAGCTTAGCTTCCCAGTGCATGCAAGTGCGCCAGCCAGCTGGTCTTCTGGTTTCTAATGTGCATGTGCATGTAACGACTGCCCGCTGTGTGCATGCACTCCGGGGAGCTGCTTTTCTGATTTCCAACTCTCCCAGATGCATAAAGACCAGCTGGATGGTGCACGTGCATGCACCAGAACCCAAAAGAGCAATGGGCATGGGCTGACATGGCTGGAGAGATGGCTTTGTGTACCACTTTTGGCATGCATGGCATAGGTTTGCCATCACGGATCTGGTATATCTGTTAATATCTCACTAAAAACTTCAACAGATGTCAGGGTTGTAGCACGGTAACAGTAGCTTCTGAGCCAACAAAAAGAGCTGAAAAGTCACAGAGCTGAAGCATTAACAAGGTTAACAAGGCTTCCACTAAGCTAACCCCAGATGGCGGTGGCACCTGCCAACTTCCAACCATTCCACCCAGCTACAGAAACATGGACATCATATATCAATCATTTTGAGTGCATGATGGATGCTGCCAACCTGACAGATATTCCCACAAACAGAACAAAACTTATTTCTTAAGCTTCTGCGGAGCTACGGTCTTCAACACCACCACTGCCCTACTGACTCCACAGATGGTAAAAGCTGTAACCTGGAAAGAGCTGCAGGAGGTCCTCAGCAATCACTATGCTCCCAGACCATCTCGCATCGCCCGCCACCATGCCTTCTGGAGGAGAGCCCAAGTGGAGGGAGAATCCGTCATCGAGTACATGGCAGCACTCAGATCAGCACTTCATGGCGGCACTTCATTGCAGATTCAGAGACCAACTCAATGACATGCTACTGGATCAACTGGTCTGTGGGGTAAGAGACCTCCGACTACAGAGGCACCTCTTAGCAAAAGCAGACCTTAACCTGAAGCAAGCGATCGAAGAAGCTCAAGCCGCAGAACTGTCAAATCTATCCACAGCTGAACTCCAAAATTCAGGCAATCTCCCAGGTGTCAAGGCAAGCGGAGCAGTCCACTACAAAGACACATCCAAAGCTGAGTACTTCGAGGGGGAAGAAGAAGTGAACCATTTAAGAATGCCACTGACACTCCAAAGAAAAAGCAACCCAGCTGTGAAAAGACCAAGCATGCCAAATCATCTGCCTCAGCTGTGGGGGAAACCATCTAAGAGCCACCTGTTGCTTCAGAAACATGATCTGCTTGAAGCGCCAGAGTAAGGGGCACTTAGCAAGAATTTGCCAAGCTGGAAGAAATCTGAATCAGCCACCTCCCAACCAAACACAGACAAAAACTTTCACACCCAAAGAGGATTGCTTTGCAGTTACCAAAGCATATCCCAGAGCTGAGTCACTACCGCAATGCTTTAATATTAATAAGATTAATGTTGATCCTCCATGCCACATGGAGGTGAACACTGGCTCCTCCTTCTCCATCCTGTCTTGGGACACTCAGAAGCAGCTGGTTCCAGACATCACCAAGCAACAGCTGACACCCTGCAAGCTAGCCTTGAAGGATTGCCAGGGGCAGACTATTCCAGTCATTGAGACAGGCAAGTTCCACATTCAATTCCATCATTTTAATGGACTTTTACCTCTGGTAATAGTTAATGGGTGCCTGCCAAGCTTATTAGGGCTAGATTGGTTCAACTCCCTACGGTTGCAAGTAACTGGCATAAATTCTATCAACACTTTCAACTTAGAACAACTACTTAGAAACTTTTCAGAAGTTTTTGACGATAAGCTTGACTGCTATAATGGCACACCCATTACCCTAAATTTAGACCCACAGGTGGCTCCAATAAGGCTCAAGCCATGGAGAATCCCATTAGCCCTACTTGCAAAAGTGGATGCCCAGATGGACAAATTAATAGCCCAAAGGGTTCTAGAACCCATTGATTTCTCCAAATGGGAAACACCCATAGTAATACCTCTGAAACAAGATGGTTCAATTCGCCTTTGTTTGGACTATAAATCGACCATAAACAAAGGTCTACAACCCAACGCATATCCTGTGCCCATCATACAACACCTGCTACATGCCTTGGGCAAAAGCTCCATTTTTACAAAACTTGACATGACACAGGCTTACCAACAGTCCCCTGTGGATGAGCAGACTGCAGAAGCACAAACTATCATAACTCACAGGGGCGCTTTTAAATGTAAAAGTCTCCAATTTGGAGTTAGGGTAGTCCCTGGCATTTTCCAATCAATAATGGAGTAGTTACTTTACAACATACCAGGAGTCATCCCCTATTTTGATGACATTCTCATCACCTCAGTTAGTGCACAGGAACATTTACAGTGTTTACAAAGAGTTCTGCAATGTTATAAAGATGCTGGACTCAAACTTAACAGAAAAAATGCATTTTTGCCACTTCCCAAATCGATTTTTTGGGCTATATTGATTCTTTAGGGATTCACCCCATTGAATCCAAGGTTAAGGCCACCCAAGATGCTCCAGCTCCTACAAATAAGACAGAGCTGCAAGCCTTTTGGGGCTTTCTTAACTTTTACAGTTCATTCTTGCCTCACAAGGCCACTATAGCTGAACCATTACATAGGCTTTTGGACTCTACTGCTACTTGGACTTGGGGACCAAATGAACATGCCTCTTTCAAGGTTGTTAAAGCCCTACTCACCTCAGATTGTGTATTAATGCAATTTCACAAAGCCCTTCCTTTAGTGCTTGTTTGTGATACCTCTCCTTTCAGTATTGGGGCAGTCTTAGGCCATAGACTGCCTAACGGCCAAGAAGCCCCTATTGCTTATTTTTCCAGAACGCTTTCAAAAACAGAACATAATTATGCACAAATTGACAAAGAGGCCCTTGCTGCTGTGGCTTCAGTCAAAAAATTCCACGAGTACTTATATGGCCACCATTTTGAACTCATTACTGACCACCAACCTTTCCTAGGTATACTGGCTGGTGACAAACCCAGCCCTCAAATTATGTCACCCAAAAGGACAAGATGGACATTTTTTCTGTCTGCTTATAATTACAAATTGCTTTACAGACCCGGGAAGCAAGTAGCCCATGCTGATGCTTTAAGCAGATGCCCCTTGCCCATTTTGGTTGATGACCCTGCACCTACAATGACCACCTTTCTAATTGAAGTTTTGGACTGGGTCAGGAGGGGGTGGCCCAGGGACCCTGTTCCAGTAGATCTCTGTCCTTTCAAAGCACATGACCTGGAATTGAGTGTACTGAAAGGCTGTTTGTTGTGGGGCAACAGGGTAGTCATTCCTCAAGACCTGAGGCCCCGTATTACATGAAGGGCACCTGGGCATCACTAGGATGAAGGCCCTAGCAAGAAGTTATGTCTGGTGGCCAGGTCTCAATGAGGCAGTCACCAGGAAGGTGCAGGGCTGTCAGGCATGTCAGTTATCGAGACCTGCACCTCCAGCTGCTGCCACCAGTGAATGGGAGGACATGAAGACTCCATGGTCCAGAGTCCACATTGACATAACAGGCCCGATTCAGGGAAAGAACTTTCTAGTGGTAGTGGACTCCAACTCAAAATGAGTCGAGCTAGCCCTCCTTAAATCCACCACCACTAAGGGAGTGTCTAGCATTCTGGATGCTCTGTTTGGGACCCATGGTTATCCTGGCACCCTGGTATCAGACAATGGGCCACAGTTTACCTCCTCTTCCTTCAAACGATTCCTGGCCCAAAGGGGCATCAGGCATGCCCTAATCTCCCCTTTCTACCCTGCAGCTAATGGGAGGGCTGAAAAAGCTGTGAGATCAGCCAAGGAAGCCCTGGGGAGGATGACTGGGGGGGGATTGGCTTTCTAAGATTGCCCTATACCATCTAACGCAGCACACCACCCACTAACCTATCCCCAGCTGAACTACTAATGGGCAGGAGGTTGAGAATGACCCTGGACAGACTCCACCCAGCCTATAGGGTGCGGATGGCCGATAGGAGACTATGGCGCCCGACACGTGGACCAGCTAAGGAACCGTTGGAGTACTCCTGCAGGTCAACCCCAAGACGACACCAAGGCCATGGAGATCAAGGAAAACGAAGACCCAAATGAGTACTACAAGCCAACACCCAAACAGCGGTCGCTTGCGAGGGACTTACCAGAGCCAGACGCACCACCACTGACTGAGACTTTCCTGCCGCCCAGCGAAACCATCCAGCCACCCACAGAGGCAACCCAGGGGAGAGAGCTGACACCGGCCCCAGTGGAAGACTCCAGCACCACAGCCAATCATCCTCCATCGGTGACTCTGGCCAGACTGAGGAGATCCGAGAGAGTGAGGCATCGCCCCGCCTACCTGGAGCACTATGCATGCACAATGCCAGGGGAAGGAGTGTTATATCCAGCAACAGTCCTCACTCTGGTCTGCTGCTAAAGCAGGAACTGGAGCCACCGTTGATTTGTTGAGCCCTTTTGACAGCTCGCTATAAAAGGGAGCTGTCAAACAGGCTCAGCTGTTCTCTGTCAGCTGGCTGCTGAGTTAGCGGTGGTACGCGTGTCTGGGTTACTTTGTGGCCAATAAAGCCTGTTAACCTTTCGCCAGCCTCTGCCTCTCATTCCTTACGTGCCAAACATAAAAGCAGTGCTTTTGGAACAGCAAGTACACCAAATTCATGTATATATTCAAGAGATACCAGCATCAATTTTAGCTGCAGATGGAGAAAGAATTTGAGATGTTTACTTTCTAAAATATGTTCCAGTGAACTTCAACCATCAAACCAATATGTCAGTGAGACTACAACCTTCCTTGGAATTTGAAAAATGATTGAATTATATCACAAATTGGTTTATGTGACCCTCTTCATGCAACAATTGAATTTTCTGATAAATATGCTAAAGAGCCATTTCGAAGCAGAGTCAGCTTTGGCTTTTTCATGTTTTCTAATGCGTACAGTATTACATTTTGTTAAATTTAAAGTTATGTAAGTTCAAGCAAAAACCATACTAGAGTGAGTTAATCTATGAAAGGTGAATTTAAGCCTTAGTGTGAATCAAATTTGGCCTCATGCTTTTTATAAAAGTGTACTTTTCCTTTTAATTTGCCTTAAGGCACTTCTATCTGAAATATATACTCAGCAGCTGCTAATTCCTTGATTTGTACTACAGAGCTACCACTTTGAACAAGTAAAAATCTTTTATATTATACTCGCCACTATTTTTCATTACATACTGTGTTAGAAGAAATTTTACACATTTAAGGAAAGACCTGAGGGAAAACAGGAATATTTTCAAAAACCTTTAGATTACTCTCTTTCTTCCTCCTTTAAAACACTTTGTTTTTCATGCTTCTTTACAAAGAAACACTTAAAATATTTACCAGGGGAAAATGTTTGATTTCTAGTCATAAAAATACATAACCATTGTTCATGATGGTGCCAAAAATAAAATACATTAGTTTCGGAAGGAGGGAAGAAAGGAAGAAAGGAAACTAGGAAAGAAGAAAAGAAGGAAAGAAGGAAGGAAATATATGATCCTATTGTCATAATCTTTTCATAATTTTAATTTTTTATTTTTAAAGTGTTATGAGAAGCATAATTATTCAGCTTTCAAATTTGAAGATTCATATCAGTTTTCCATATTGCTGAATAGGGAGCCCTGTTTAGGCATTTCCTTAAAAGGTTCAGAGTGATAAGAACATGGGAATGCTCAGCAGTCCCTCCCCCTGCCCCATTTCCCATGTTATCCCCCTTACATTCATATGGGATGAGTCAATAAGACCTGGATTCAGATATACTTGCATATTGATAGACTTTTCAGTGTAATCCAGATTTGTTTTATTTGGTTTCTGGATTATTTGTATTCTGCTTTAGTCCTACATGAGTATTTCTCTCTTCAGAATTCCTGCTTCATTACATAGAGGTTATACCTAGCTGACATGAGGTTGCATATTCAAATTTGTTCTCTATCTAAGTCAATGTCTAAAGAAGATTTAAACATTAATGTATTGTTTGGCACACTTATTTAGCATGTTCCAACTATTTTTATTGGTTTTCTCATCCAATCTATAGAGTCCAAATAGCAGCAGGCAAAAATTCAATATATTTGACATATGTTTCAGTTTTGTCACATCCAAAAACAGAGAGGCTTCTAGTTTCAACATATCCCAAAAACAGATGGGTTTCCAAGATAATTTTCTTTTAACTTTTCATGGAATGGGAACACAAGTTCTTCAAATAGGCTTTCAGCTGTAATCCAATTCCAATTGGATTAACAGTGCAAAGTAATTTTCTTGCCCATGTCAATTTGTAATCTTTCACTTCCTTTCTTTTAGATGATACTGTAAGCACAGACTGTTTCTGTCCATCCCTCCCCCTGCCTCCGTCTTTTTTCCTACAACTCTTAATAATCTAAAAACTTCACATGCTCTTGTAGAAAGATAGACATACCAAGCATTAAAGCTGTGAATTTTAGGAGTGTGAAATAGTTTCATTACAAACCTGCTTTCCCTCCAGTTTTCAACACATATGAGAAAATAATTTTGCTGTAGGGTAACATTTTCCATGCTTGATTTCAATAGAAGTGTGCATATTTTGTTTTCCACTAGATAAGCTATAGTCTGTAACTTTGTTTCCCGCTATATATTTTTAGTTCTTTAAGGTAGCTGACGGTAAAATTAGAAGTGGAGATTAAGCTTTCCAAAAATCCTTTTGGGATTAAAATGAAGTGCAACTGAAATCTGTAGGAAGAGCAAACTATTGTGGAAATGGTAAGCCAAAACATCTTTTTGAGCATGCAATTGCAGTTTGCATTAAGTAATTCAGGTTTAATAACTTGACTCTGTCCAGCAAAGTATTATCTGGTAGGCCCCAAAATAAATGGGAGCTTCCAGAAACTTTTTCAGCTGGAGTAGCAAGAAGCGATACTTGCCTCCTATCCTCTTCGTTAACTATCATGCCTCTAAGTATCCATGGTCCTAAAAATAATTCAAAATGCCATTAATAGATAGATAAAATTATTTATTGGCCTAGTGTGATTGGACACACAAGGAATTTGTCTTAGTACAAATGCTCTCAGTGTACATAAAAGAAAAGATACATTCGTCAAGAGTCAAGAATCATAAGGTACAACATAAGGTATAGTCATAGGGTACAGTAAGCAATCAAATCATACTAGGAAACAGTTAATATAAATTGTTAGGATACAAGCAACAAAGTTACAGTCAAACAGTCACAAGTGGGAGGGGAGGGGTGATAAGGAGTGATGAGAAGATTAATAGTAATGCAGACTTTGTAAATAGTTGGACAGTGTTGAGGGAATTATTTGTTTAGCAGAGTGATGGCATTTGGAAAAAAAAAACCCTTGTGTCTAGTTGTTCTGGTGTGCAGTGCTCTAGTGTCATTTTGAGGGAAGGAATTGAAACAGTTTATGTCCAGGATGTGAGGGGTCTGTAAATATTTTCAGAGCCCTCTTTTTGACTTGTGTAGTATACAAGTCATCAGTTGAAAGCAGGTTGGTAATAATAGTAAGATGGAATTTGAAAAGGAGGATACAGGGGGCAATGCAATGAATCGTACCAGTATGATTATAGCTGCCCCTCCCCCCAAAAAGGGATAGGCATCACTGAAAAAGGGAATGCAGATTTTCCTAACATGCTCAAGTGCCAGTGTTTATGTAGAGGTGCATATGTGGGCTTATCCACTTGTCTTGCTTGCCTTAGTGTCTCAGGAATAGGAATGCATAGTGCTGTCCTCAGCCTGTCCCCAACCCATTACAAATACATTTTCTCCTGTCTGCTTTTTGCTTCCTATCCACAGTGGGTCTGACTGCACTCCATTTTCCTCTAGGCAGTAAAGATAATAATGTTAGGGGAGGAATATGATCACTGTGTATTGTGATGGAAGCAACCCCATTTCTCTAGGCATTGCTCATTGCAACCATTTTATTCTGGGCTGCAGAACCAATGAGATGCTGAGTTTTAAACAAACAAAAAAACCCAAACACAGATTAATTGGTAGAATGGAGAAAGGAATATCTGGATTATTTTCTTCTTCTTCATAACTTCATTAATGGACTCTACAATGGTACTCTTGGATAGATCATGGGTAAACTGTGAATCATGAAGACTGCATTTGTTCTAAATAAGGAAATAAAATTATTCTTTTCCTCTACTATGGTATTTACTTTTATCTTTGTATTTGAAATAGATAAGACTTTTTATATGTAATGCATCTCAGGAGATGTCTATCCTCTATGAATGGAGAAATACGATCATTCTGGGATCTGTGAATTCTGTATATTCAAACTACCCAATAATTCACTAATGTAGTGTTTAAGCAAGTAGTAGCTACATTGGTCCTGAACAATAGTTCAAAATATATATTTATTGTAAGACATTATCATTTGTAACAATGTTTTACAATAAAGACATTACAAGTTAGTGTGATTACAAATTTCTTTACTTACTTCCCTCATTGAATCTCCTTGTGATTTGTTAGCAGTGTGAATTCCAAAGAAAAGTTGTCAGTTTCTAACACAGAGCCACCTTCTACACCTGATTCCAGTTTACTTACATGGTTAGATTATTATAGACATATACATATATAGAGCTTCTTGTTAGTATAATTGTTTTCGGAGATAAGATCCTCAACATTATGAACTTCGGATGCACACTGTTATGATTGCCAGACTGTGCAGATATAACTGGAAAAAAATGCTGTAATATAATACTTCAATACAGATTATTCAAATTAATTAAGTCAAGATAGTTTCTTCTACAAGTCACGTTTGACACCTGGTGTGTTAATAGACAAATCCATGTCATTTTGGGATCAAAGAAAAGAAAGCTTCTTCTGATTTTTTTTTCTAATATTAACCTCCATGGTTAGTCTATATAGTCTGGCAAGTCTGGATCAGAGGTGGTATTCAGCAGGTTGTGATCAGTTCTGGAGAACTGGTAGCAGAAATTTTGAGTACTTCAGAGAACCGGCAAATGCCACCTCTGACTGGAGATTTTACAGTATCCTTCCACTGCCATGCACACCAAGCCATGCCCACAGAACTGGTAGTAAAAAAATTGGAATCCCACCACTGGTCTGGATTGTCCAATTATATTTAGATATTAGAAAATAGCCATGATTGTCTAAAGCAGTGATCCCCAAACTCTTCAGCCCATGGACCATTTCAGGAAGTTTCAAATTATTGACTCACAAAATTTTTACATCAAAATAATTTAACGTTATTATTAAAAATGTTAATAATAATAATAATTAGTCCTATCAGAATTGGGAGAATATTAACCAGTTTGGAGAAACCTTGACTAAGTGCTCCAGTGAGTCTCTAACACTTTGTATAGTCTATTATAGTTGAGACAATTAGTAAAACAAAGGAGAATATAGTTTTCATTATTATTATTATTTTATTAAAATCTGCCTTAGTTTAAGAAAATCTCAAATGTTTTCTGAAAAATCATGATGGCTGATGAGTACATTGCTCAAAATGAATGAGGTCACCTTTTATTTCCTCATTATATACTCTTATTTATAGATCACTGACATGATGAATAACAATATTAATTGGTTTAATCAATCCATTATAACATAATTCAATTTCAATTAAATGTAGTTTTTATTTTCTTGTCATTAGCCTGCCTATTTTTCAAAATATGTTTTTATGCCACTCAAGAGTACCTATTGTCTTTAGCTTAATTTACACTAGTCATATATATGAGCCACTGATAAAGATATAATTTACACTATACATCCATGTGGAAAGCATGGACGAATATGAGGTGTGATTGAGAGAGGGAAAATATTAAAATTCTCCTAAATGTAATCTTCCATTCCTTAATTAGTTCTTCCTTAATAATTATAACAAAAGAACATTTGCTATGTTCCTGAGTCACAAGCTCCCTGCTCAAAGTGCTGAAGCAAAGACAAAGGAAGAACATAATTTTAATTTGAAAAAAAAGTTACTCCGAAATAAGCAAGAAACAGGTTTATGGACAGGAGTGGATGGTTAAATAACATGCCAACCCTATGGTAGCCCTCACGCTGGATCCCCTTTTTTGCATGAATATTACTATTGGTATATTTGATGTGATGGGTGTTGCTTTATTAGGTGAGAGGCAACTCGAGTTATTTTCTCTGCTTTGCAACATCTTAAGTATTCATCCTCTGATTCTGATATCTGTAAGAAGCTTCTAAGATGCATTGTACATGTATGATAGATTCTTCTAACACTGTCAGAGAAGTTATTTATGGGCAGCACATGTACAAAAGTCCTTGGATTGAAGCAATGTGATACTTTTCCTCTGCTTTTAGAAGTTAGTAGTCGGCTTTGTTTTGTGAAAAACAAATATAGGAAAAAAGAACTCTCTACACACCTTTGTCGAACATTTATGAATAAAAAATATACTACTTGTGTTGACCCATAGAATGTGGAAGATTTTTTCTGAAACTAGAAGTAACTCTGCCTAAGCATTTTCTATTTTTTCCCCAAGGAAAATAACTCACACATCAGATATGGTTTAAGTAAATTAGCTTCTGCAATGGCACCATGGAATTATAACATTCAAAACAATATGATAACACATCTTGCAGAGAGTAACATTCACTATGGAAAAGATTTTAGAATCAGGTCTTGGATTTATTAGCCATCCTTCAATAGTTTGAAACCAATTCAATTTTTCAGAAATAGATCTGACTGCATTTTGTATACAATACAGAATTTTAAATCAAGGCCAACCTAGCTGTAACCTTGAGGTGAAAAAAATTTATTGTATTTCTGGTAGGGCAATGTCTCAAAAGGATTTAAATCTTTTGAATAATCCATTTTGATTTTCACTCTAGAGGGGTAAAAAAGAGGACATGGATTATCATGTTTAACAGAATAATATAAATTGCATAACACAGTGAAAGAGACTATTCTCTACGTATACATAAAGAAATAAGCATGTTTGCTCATTATGTTCAGCCAAGATATAGTCAGATGCCTATTTTTTTTAGATACTTTAGTGTTCCTTGTTAAGATCTCTTAAAATTTAAGAATAAAACTATGACTCATGAATTGTTTGTTTCTATTTTTTATTGTAGAATATATACGCTAAGGCTGTGAAAAGTAGCTGTGGCCTGTTAAAAGTTCAAACTTTCCTCAGAAGATTTTTGACTGCCTGGATGCATCTACTGTACAACTGTACAGATTCACTTACATGCTGACAGTCAGGAACCGCATTTAAAGCCACTGTGAGCTTTGCAAAACAACATGGCTGCTTTAATGTTTCAAGGAAGGGGGTTTTATTCATGGTACATGCTTTTGCAAAGCTCCCTTTTCAAATGCATTGAATTGTTAGAATTAATACACTCAAAATAGAACTGGAAGGGATCTTGGAGGTCTTCTGTTCCAACCCCCTGCTTAAGCAGGAGACCCTACACCATTTCAGACAGATGGCTATCTGGTCTTTTCTTAAAAACTTCTGGTGGTGAAGCACCTACAACTTCTGAAGTCAAGCTGTTCCACTGGTTAATTGTTCTCATTGTTAGGAAGTTCTTTCCTTAATTCCAGTTGCTTCTCTCCTAGATTAATTTCATCCATTGCTTCTTATCTTGCCTTCTGGTGCTTTGGAAAATAAGTTAACCCCCTCTTCTCTGGGGCAGCTCCTCAAATTCTGGAATAATACTGTTGTGGAGCGGCGGAGATACGAGGCTGAGTCAGAACGAACGTTTTAAAAGGCTTTATTCTACTGAATAAAGGGTTGCCGCGTCTGCCAGGCTAACTCAGCAGATCAGCTGGCGGCAACAGCTGATACCGTTTGACAGCTCCCTTTTATAGCCGGCTGTCAAACGGTATCAGCCAATGGGAGCGGTCGGCGCTCCCGCTCGAACAGCGGACCTGGTTGGGAACTCCAACCAGTCCTATAGACACAACACTCCTTTCCCCCGGCCAGGAGCATGCGTAGTCCTGCAAATAGGTCGGTTGTTTGCGATGGCGGCAGGATCGCCGAGTTCGGGCAAACTGCTGGCTGGAACAAAGTCCTCGGCTCCTGGGATCGTCTCGGAGGCTGTTGGCAAGCGGGCTCGGCCGGTGAGGTCCTTCTGCTGATCTGGTAAGCCTCCCTGTTCGGTTTGTCTTTGGTGCGCTGTTTGGCCGGGGTGGGAGACCGGCTCGCTTAGTTGAGAGTTCAGAGTCCTTTGCCGGTAGACCGGGCCCGGCTGGGAATGCTCAGTGTCTCTTGAGTTGCTCGGGGCCTTCAGGGAGCGTTCGGCGTTGGCTGGGTAGACCGGGCCCTGCAGGGAGCTCTTGTTGTCGGCGAGGTAGATCGGGTCCTGCAGGGAACTCTTGGCTTGGTAGACCGGGTCCTGCAGAGAGCTCTCGTTGTTGGCGAGGTAGATCGGGTCCTGCAGGGACCTCTTGGCTTGGTAGACCGGGTCCTGCAGGGAGCTCTCATTGTCGGCGAGGTAGATCGGGTCCTGCAGGGAACTCTTGGCTTGGTAGACCGGGTCCTGCAGGGAGCCTTCAGTGCTGGATGGCTGGGCTGAGTAGATTGGTGCCTGGGCGGTTGCTGGGCATGCTGGATCACCGGCGTTTGCTGGGTAGGTCAGTTCGCTTGTTTGGTTGTGGGAGCTATCAGCTGTGCCTCTCCATCGCCTCCTCAGTTGGTCCACGTGCCTGCGCCACAGGCGTCCGTCTTCCAGGAGGACTCTGTAGGATCTTGGCCCTGCAACTGACACAACCTATCCAGGTACCCACAGTGGGTCCCCTGCATAATTCCTGGCGTAAACCAGGTCATGCAGGGCAAAGTTCCTGACCAAGCTGTCGGATCCTATAGGGGTATCTGGGCAGTAATGGGGGTGTAGCCTATCCAGGGTGGTCCTAAGGCATCTCCCCATTAAAAGTTCTGCAGGAGATTTGTTTGTAGTGGTGCATGGGGTTGTATGTTGGCTCAGAAGGTAACGAGACAGCTTGGAGTGCCAGTTTTCCTGGCCAAATCTAGCAAGTGCCTCCTTTACTGACCTGACTGCCCTTTCAGCCATCCCGCTGCTAGCTGGGTGAAAAGGGGCTGTGAGGATGTGTCTGATACCTAAGTTGGCAACGCATACATACTAAACTCGCAAGATGTGAACTGGGGACCATTGTCAGACACCAGCGTGTCAGGGAGCCCGTGGGTAACAAACAAACGGGTTAGAGCCTTAACTATTGCTTGGGTGGTTGTTGAAGGTAGTAGGGCCAAGTCTATCCATTTGGAATATGAGTCACTAAAACCAAGAAGGTCCTTCCATGTATTGGTCCAGCCAGGTCGATGTGCAGGCGAGACCAAGGTCCCCAGCACTTTCCCCACCTGGTAGGAGAGGCTGCTGGTGGTGCAGGCCTGGTTTCTTGGCAAGGTTGGCACGAGCTTACCCAGCTGGTGATCTGGGCATCCATGCCTGGCCACCAAACGTAGCTGCGGGCCAGGGCCTTCATCCTTACGATGCCCGGGTGGCCCTCGTGAAGGACCTTTAGGATGGGTACACGGAAAGTGGCTGGGATGACCACCCTTGTCCCCACAATAGACAACCCTGTAGGTTTGACAATTCTTGCTTGCGTATTTTGAAGGGAGTGAAGTCAGGAGTGCATTGTGTTTCCGGCCACCCCTTCCCACCCAGTCCAGAACCTGGGCAATTACCCTGTCTTTTTTGAGTGCGATGCAATGTCCTCAGCTGTAACAGGCAGTTTAAGTTCATTTACTTCAAAAATGGCATGAATGGGTGCTGGGTCTTCGACTGGAACTGGCAGGGGGCAGCGACTAAGGGCATCTGCATGACTTAAGTTTTTTCCAGGGCGATGTACTAATTTAAATGAGTAAGCGGCCAGGAACAAGGTCCACCTGGTCATCCTAGGTGATAGGACCTGTGGGGTTTGCTTGTCCCCTGACAAAAGCCCCAGAAGTGGTTTGTGATCAGTTATGAGTTCAAAGTGGTGCCCAAATAAAAATTCATGAAACTTATCTATTTGGCTGTAGTTTCTTTCTGCAGCAGAGAAAGTCCTAGAGAAGAAGGCAATTGGTGCCTCAGAACCTTTAGAGAGCCTGTGGCTCAGAACTGCCCCAATACCAAAGGGTGATGCATCAGCAGCCAGGACCAGGGGGAGTTGTTGATTAAATTGGATTAAAACTGCATCAGATGTAAGTAAGGATTTGACTGACTTGAAAGCGTGGGTTTCCCTGGGTCCCCAATGCCAGGGGGATTCTTTGTCTAACAGTCTGTGTAAGGGCTCTGCAATGGATGCTTTGTGAGGAAGAAATGAAGCGTAAAAGTTCAATAGCCCCAGGAAGGCTTGGAGCTCCGTCTTGTTGTTTGGTGTGGGTGCCTCGTGGATAGCCCTTACTTTAGATTCAATTGGGTGGATGCCAGAGGCATCAATCCTATACCCCAGAAAGTCCACTTGCTTAGTGGCAATGGTGCATTTCTCCTCTTTAGTTTAAGGCCATGCTGCCTGAACCTATCTAGGACTGCTCTGACCCTTTGCATGAGTTGAGGTCTGTTAGCTGCTGAAACTAGAATGTCATCGAAGTAAGGGACAACCCCTGGGAGACCTTGGAGAATCCTTTCCATGAGGGACTGGAAAATACCTGGGGCTACACTCACGCCAAATTGGAGGCGTTTGCACTTGAATGCCCCCCTATGAGTGACTATGGTTTGCAGCTCAGCTGTCTGATCATCAACAGGGAACTGTTGGTATGCCTGGGACATGTCTAATTTGGCAAAGATGGTGCTGGGTTCGAAAGTGTGTAATAGGTGTTGGATAACAGGGACAGGATATGCGCTGACTTGCAGATAACGATTGAGGGTGGTCTTGTAGTCAGCACAGATTCTCACGCTGCCATCTTTCTTAAGTGGGGTGACTATGGGGGTCTCCCATTTGGCAAAGTCAGTTGGCTCTAACACCCCTTGCTTTAGTAACTTATCTAATTCCAAATCTAACTTTGGGCGGATGGCAAAGGGTACTCTGCGCGGCTTGAGGCGAAGGGGAATAGCCTGGGGGTCCACAGTGAAGGAGATGGGGGTGCCAGAATAGCAGCCCAACTCATTGCTAAAAACATCCGAATAGTCTGTGAATAGGGTGTCTACTTCAGAGGTTGAGACAGCATGGATTCCAGTTATGCTAAGGCCGAGAGAAGGGAACCAATCTAGTCCCAACAGACTGGGGAGGGCACCATTAACAACCACCAAAGGCAAATGGCCTTTAAACCCTTGGAACTGAACTAAAAACTTGCCTTTCCCGAGGACAGGGATGTTCTTGCCCTGGTAGTCCCGCAGGGTCAGGTGGCATTTCTGCAGCTTCTTCTTTGAAAGTCTTTGAAAGTCTTCACGGTCTCCCAGGAGATGATTGAGAGTGCAGATCCCGTGTCCACCTCCATTCTGCAAGGCTTACCTTCTAAGAAAACAAAAATACTTATTTTGTTAGAAGTCTTGGAAGTGTGGTCTGCGTGGTAGCAAGTATAGCAGTCTTCCACTTGCCTTTGGAAATTAGGAGTAGGTTGAGGTCTCTGAGGAAAGGTTCGCCCTGCTTGGCAGATTCTAGCTAGGTAGCCTTTCTTCTGACAGTTTAGACAAATGGCATTCCTGAACCTGCAGGATGCTCTAGGGTGGGAACCCCCACAGCCCAGGCAAATGGGAGGTTGCTTGGGGTGAAGTTGTTTCTTTGCCCTGCTCCTTCCTGTGAGGGCTTTTGTTGCCTAAGGCGGTTTATGTCTGTTGTGCCTATGGGGTCTTCTTCAAGGAAAACTTCCTCTGAGTGAATAGTGGAGCTGCTAGGTCTGATAGGAGTTCCTTGAATCTCAGCTGCTGATTGGGCAGAGAGCTCAGCAGCTTGGGCTTCTTCTATGGCCAAGGCTAGGGTTAAGTCTTTTTTGGCAAGCAAGCGTCTTTGAAGCCTAAGGTCCCTAACCCCACAGACAATCTGGTCTAGCAGCATGTCTTCTAGGTAGTCTCTGAACCCACACTGTAAGGCAGCTGACCTCAGAGCTGCCATATACTCACTAATTGACTCCCCCTCAGCCTGCCTTCTAGTTCTGAAGGCATGCCTCCTAGCTATCTGTGAGGGTTTAGGTGAGTAGTGATTGGAAAGAATCTCTTGGAGCTCTTCCCAAGGAATGTTCCTGACTGAGCGAGGGGCAACTAGGGCTGTAGCGGTGTCAAAAACCGCAGCCCCACAGTAACTGAGGAAGAAGGATTTTTTCCTATGCTCACAGCGTCTGTTAGATCAATAGCGTCGAGGAAGTAGATGAACCGGTTTTTGTATGACTCCCACGTTTCTTCGGCTGGCTTGAAGGGTGGGAATGTCGGGTTGGTATTCATCTTGAGGCGGCAGTGCCTGTCACCTCAGCTGCTGTGACTTCGAAAATCGCGCTCTTAGAAGAACATTTTGCGGCTGCGCCTGTCAGGCGGCATCTGTCTCCTCGGCTGAGGAGGCTTTAAATTTCGCGCTCTTGGTGAGCGCCGGCGGCTGCGGCTTCAGCGCCCGGTGGCTCCGCTCTTTTTTAGTGACCAGCTCTTCGGATCGGACGTCTGGTAGCCTCTCTTAGCATCCCACCTTCGTCGCCAGTGTTGTGGAGCGGCGGAGATACGAGGCTGAGCCAGAACGAACGTTTTAAAAGGCTTTATTCTACTGAATAAAGGGTTGCCGCGTCTGCCAGGCTAACTCGGCAGATCAGCTGGCGGCAACAGCTGATACCGTTTGACAGCTCCCTTTTATAGCCGGCTGTCAAACGGTATCAGCCAATGGGAGCGGTCGGCGCTCCTGCTCGAACAGCGGACCTGGTTGGGAACTCCAACCAGTCCTATAGACACAACAAATACTATCATGTCACCCCTAGTTCTTCTTTTCTCTAGACTGGCCATACCTAATTCCTGAAACAATTCTGCATATGTTTTTGTCTCCAGGCCTTTAATCATCTTAGTTGCTCTTCTTTGCACTCCCCCCATCAAGTTTCAATATCTGTTTTGTAATGTGGTAGCCAAATCCGGATGCAATATTACACTAATTTATTAAGCAGTACTAATACTTTCCATGATTTTAATTCTATGCCTGTATTTATACAACTAAGCATTGTATTAGCTTTTTTTTTTTTTTTTGGCTGCTGCTGTACACTGCTAGCTCTTATTTAAGTGATTGTCCACTAGGACTCCAGGGTCCCTTTCACAGTTACAGTTTTGGAGCCAGTTTTCACGTAATCTGTACTTAACTTTGATTTTTTTCTTTTCTTTTTCTTTTTTCTTAACTTTGATTTTTTTCCTATCTAGGTGTAAAATCTTGCTTTTCTCTACATTAAATTCCATGCAGTTGGATAGGGATCATTGTTCAAGTCTGTCAAGATCTTTTTGGATCGTGTGCTTGTCTTCTGTGGAGTTGGCTATTCTTGCCAGCTGTCATCTGCAAATTTGATATGCTAGATGGAACAAATTAATAGGCAATCTAATTGATAAATATTAGAAGGCTAAAAGATAACAAATAGAGCAAGTATTATATAATGATATTTATTAATAATATAAACAGTTTGAAAAATAATAAAATGAAAAAAACAGGCTGAACTTTTAATCTTCTGACATTATATCTCATTATGCTTAAAATTAATGTTTCAATATAAGTGTGGACATTAAACATTACCAAATTCATACTTCCAGAACAAATATTGGAAAGGGAATACAATTAATCTCCCCCATAATCCATTTTCAGGTGGTTTATCTCACTAGGGATGATATACATCAAATTTCAGATAAAATACCTGCCTGTAAATTTAGATTAAGAATGTTTTGAGAATTTGATTAAATTTGCAGGGAAGCATTGCAATAAATTACATATAAACAGGCCTGGAAAACTGTTAAAAAGTATATTATAATTATAAGTATCTATCAAACAGGATACTCTCATCCATGTACCAAATTCTAACGTACATATTACAACTGTGTAGCATTGAAGACAAAATGATGTTTCATCACATAAATGGGAAAAGTGACCGAGAACCTCTTTTGTAATACCATTGCTTGGAAACAGGATGTGATTGATTTAAGATTTTTTGCATATTCTGCATGTAATTCTTTAAGTTGCAAATCAGCTTTCACTTCCAATATGATGTATTAAAAATCTATAATCCGTATCAAATCATACTGACTTGTGTCCAGATCAGAAGTCTGCAAAATCCCAAAAGAATCAATTTTTCAGGAAGATATGGCTATATGAAATTTATTGAGATCATTCAAATTGATTCTACTTTTCACTAACACATTTCTAATAATTTTCATAAGTAACCAAGATCTATTTTAGTTTTTTGGGACAAAGAAAATGATTTTTGCCTATCTGACATACCATGAAATATTTTAATTTTCTCCATGCCTTTCTGTCCTATTTTTGTCTGTATCTTCCTGCAGCTAAATGTAGTCATCACAGAAAGAGGATAAGCAACCATAATTAATTATGTGTGATCTCTTGGGGAAAAAAAGCTATGCCAAGGAAGGAAACTCCACCCCATTTAATCTTGGATGTGAACTAAAAGAAGAATCTAGATTTTTTTGAGATCTCAGAAATTTCAGTATTTATGTCTACAAGCTCAGTGCTGCAGCCTTTTCTTCATTAACAGGAGAAACTGAAAGCAAGCTTTTTTAAAAAAAAAAAACTGTCACATCATTCAAAGTGGGCTGGTTCAATAAAGTTCTAATCTTGTGAAGTGGTAAGAGCAAAGTCCTAACTAGGAACCAGCAGTAGTTGCCAAATTGCCTTATGTGGTGATAACTGTCTTTTCAGCTGTTGGATTGTGTTTCAGAATAGGTACCTGACCAAAAAAGTGCTTTCCTGAATTACCCTGATTCCTTAAGATTAGATTTTTTTGGGTCCTATGATATCTTCATTCTATCATTATATTTTTGAAAAGTATATTGTTGTGATTAGCTAATGCTGACTGTAAAATTAATTTTGAACTAAGTTCGATGCAATAGTGAATTGGGAATGATAGATGGTACAACAAACAGAGATTTCAGTTGTTTAAAATAATGCTAAGTGAAATAGCTTTATGAGTCATTTCTATCAGTACTGTTTGAATTGCAAGAAAAAAAAACCCTCCAATAATTTTCCATTTATCCACAAATTCATATAAAATTAAATAGCATATACAAATTCAAAACTCCAAAGACCCTTAAAAACAAATCACATGTGCAAAAATATATCTTGTGTTGATTTTAAACAGATAAAATCAATATTAAACAGTAAAATAGAAATTGGAAAAATTATCACAGCTTGGCTTCCCATAGCTTTGAAGCAATTGTTATCTTGTTAAACAACCTTACAGATATTTTTTAAACTAAATTATGCTCAGCTTCTGTCTAGTAATAGGGCTTAAAATCCTTTTAGAAGTTGAATATTCATTCTTTTAATTTCTCTATGCTTTCTTCAAACAATAGTTATGGACTGGCAATCGGTTCACAAGTTCCTTTAAAGGCAACTCTAAACAATCTTAAAAATTTGGTTTGAATGTTGACTTTGTCATCTATGTGCATTTTTGGTTTGTCCTTCAGATATTTGTTTTTCTTTAATCAAAATTGGAAGTCTTCCTATTTCAATATCTTTAAGATCCCTGGAGATCACATCTAAAATATAATCACCATAAGCAGAATATGTAAGACAATTTCTTCTGTAACATCAAATCCTGTCAAAAGTAATATGCACAAAAGTACAGTAGTATGTCACATTGAAGTTTAAGTGGAGAACTACCATGAAACCCATTATGTTTAGCAGTGATATAGAAGTTAAAATACTCTTGGAGTAATTTCACTAGGGGCCAAAAGTTATTAGAAATGTTCATGCTGCCTATTAAAAATGTATATATTGCAGTATACTATGGAAATTAAACGTTTAACATTTCTGTGTTGTGCAGCATATTTGTATTGATTTTTTCACAAGTTAAATTATTCAAGTTAACTTGCTGAAAATTGAATTATAAAAGTCCCAGTACAGCAGAAATGTGCAGTTTGAACAGAAAAGTGCTAGTTGTGCAAAGTTTAGTTGTTAGGAAACCCTAGTGCTGTCAGTTTAGTGGACAGGCTGAGGGGAAACAGAAGAGCTGCAAATGAAATATAGCAGCTTATTCATGTACCTAAGACCCTATTTATGGCAGAAATGAAGTTTACATTTAATCAGTAGTAACCTTTTTGTATATTTTATTACATATATTTATATAATGAAAGCAGAGGATGAACTGTGTATATGTTGGCATAGGGAAGGGGAACAGTACAACTAAAAAGTGGATTTAATTTATATTAGGATTATGTTATCCTCTATCCGGCATTGTGTGATGCATTTTTATATTTACATAAATAAAATTACTAATGGAATTTTGGAAAGAAATTCCAAATTACCCAGGACTAATGGTAATGGCAGACCGTATAATCAAAACAGGAAATATACACCCACCCAATTTAATTTCCAGACTACCCCAAATTACAGACTTGGTAAATTTAGTCAAAAATAGTCTTGTTTTCTTCCCAAAGAAACTTGCTTTTTTACATCTTCTCTGTCCTAAAAATGTTACTGCTATTATGGAATACACATATTCCATAGTCCCAATTAGAATAGAATACAATAGATTTTTTTATTGGCCAAGTGGAAATAAACCAGACTCGGGCTAATCCTTTCATCCCTAGTCAGGCTGCTTGCATACTTGTTTCCTGGTTTTGTTGGGCTCTTCTGAAGATATTGTACTTACTAATAGTTAATACAGTTTTCCATACGGGTATACAAGTTTACATAACTAATTATGGTTATAACTCTGAAATATATCTATATCCTACGTTATCTATTATGTTCCTTAAATTACTGCTTTAAATCTTGTAAATCACCCCAAATTTTCTGGAGTTGCGCAATCTCGAAACCCAATAAATTAAATTAAAATATTTTTCCCCAGTGGACAAATCACCTGAATATATGGTATCAAGCATTACACAAGACTACAAATCTTGTTTTTTAAACAGAGATTTTAGTCTCTTTAATACAAACAGAATGTAACTAAATAAACATAGAAACCAAAGTCTTTATACATCCTTATGGCTTTAAATTCCAGCCTTTCTCCTCTCACCTTTTCAGGCTAATAGATACTTGACTATTCTCTTGGTGGTCTTAAAAGGCACATAATAAAAGTAGGCATAATGGTGAAGTCTAGCTTAGAAACTGTTCATTCTGCCTATGCCAGTTCCATTCATTATATAGTAGTTTCATAAGGGTTGAATGCAGAGGTGGTATTTAGCAGGTTCTGACCAGTTCTAGAAAACTGATAGTGGAAATTTTAAGTAGTTTGGAGAACCAAAAAATACCACCTCTGACTGGTCCCACCCTCATCTATTCTCTGCTTCCCGAGTCCCAGATGATCGGCCAGGTCTTCTTTTGTTGTCCTCCACAGGAGAACGGAGCTGGAAAGCAAGTTAGTGGCGTGGGGAGGGAATGGGATTTTGAAGTAACCTTCCCCCAGGAGTGGGGAGGGAATGGAGATTTTACAGTATCCTTTCCCCTGCCATGCCCACTAAGTCACACCCACTAAGCCACACCACGCTCACCAAGCCACGCTCACAGAACCAGTTTTTTTAAACTTTTGAATCCCACCACTGGTCTAATGTAGTCAGGTTGCTTCTAAGAATGTTCTGCTAGACAAGCCAATTCCTAAATAAGGCCTTAAGTATCAGGAGAACTGAGAATTGATCCTGGGCTCTAGTGTGAAGCTTGCTACTTGCCTATGCACAAATAAATAATTCCAGCACAACCTCACAACCTCATAGTAAAAATATTGGAAATTCTCTAAGGAAGCTTATGAGCTTTTATGAGCATTTCAGTCTCCCACAAATCAATAAGACTTAACTAACTAATTTTTAACTTAATTTTTCTCTTGAATTCCACTATAAATAACTGAAGCTGACTTATTTTGCCTTATTTCTGTTTACTACCAATTTCTGAGCACTGAAATAAAATGTTCCTTTGAGTAAGCAATAGACATGTAGTAGTAACCTACTACAATGAACCTGTAACATGCAATGTGTGGCAATTTTAGCATTTCTTTGATCATTTTTAATGCATAGAATTCTAAAGAAGGCATCATGGGGATTACTCTAAAATTTATAGTGTATGTATGTATGTATGTGTATAGTGTGTGTGTGTGTGTATACACACACACACACACACATACATATATATATACATATATACATATATATATATATATATATATATATATATATATATATATATATATATATAAAGTTTTCACGGTACTTACATGTACGGTATTCAGCTTTGTTCGGGTATTTTCCCACGTCATTACAGTTATGCTTTTAAAGTTGTAGCAACGCTTCGGCAGAATCTCATCTGCCATACTATAATGATGTGGGAAAATACCGAACAAAGCTGAATACCACACACACACACACACACACACACACACACACATATATATATATATATATATATATATATATATATATATATATATATATATATATATATATATATATATATATATATATTCTTAAGTTTTCACGGGTACTACATGTATGGCATTCAGCTTTGTTCGGGTATTTTCCCACATCATTCTAGTTGTGCTAACTGATCTGATTGGAATCTCTTGCTGTGGAGCTTGTTCCTTAGTAGAGCCATTTCAGTTCTTTTCAGGATACGTTTAGTGGCTGCTGTGCTTTGATGAAATGTTAATTTGAAGCAGGTTGCTGTTGTATTGTTGTCTCTGCAGCTGCATAAGAATTGGAGGTCACATAGTATTCCTGTTCTTTTAATTTCCAGTTTCTCATAGTTTTTGATCTGGCTGTTTATTTCCTCCCGTAGAGGTTTGATATTTGTTTTCTTAAGTTTTCGCGGTACTTACATGTATGGCATTCAGCTTTGTTCAGGTATTTTCCCACTTCATTCTAGTTGTGCTACTTTAAAGTTGTACAACTTTAAAAGCACAACTACAATGATGTGTGAAAATACCTGAACAAAGCTGAATGCCATATATATATATATATCATATATATATATATATATATATATATATATATATATATATATATATATATATATATATATATATATATATATATATATATGTGTGTGTGTGTGTGTGTGATCTTGTTGTTCAGGTTCCTCACAGATTCAGAGATCAGGCAACGCTGATGAAGTCTCATTCATCATCTTCAGGCTTTCACCCGGCTCTGTGCTTCTCAGAGTAATGGAGATTGCAGCTGCTTCCTCCTTTAACCGCCAGTGGGGTGGGACTTGATTGGGTGGGGCTTTGCCAACCTGATTGGGTGTGTTCATTGGCAGGGGGTTTGGCTGTGTCCATTGGTTGGGGTTGGGCACGGTTCTGATTGGTTGGAGGCGCAGCCAGGTGGGGGCTTGTGCTGAGGTTGTCTTGTTGCTGGAGATTTGAGCTTGAGAGTTGTGATCTTGCTGTTTGGCTTCTGAGTTCGTGGTCCCGCTGCACTTCAGTGGGTGTCGGCCTGCTTCATGGCCAGGAGGGTTTGAAGTGGCAGTGCTGCAGCCGCATCACTACCCACTTCAAACCCTCTGAGCCATACATGAAGCAAACCGACACCCACTATGAAGATGCAGCAGGACCACGAACCAGAAGCCAAACAGCAAGATCACAACTCTCCAGCTCAAATCCTCCAGCAACTAAGACTAACCTCAGCACAACCAAGCCCCCACCTGAACAGAACACGCTCCAACCAATCAGAACACCCACTAACCCCCAACCAATCAGAACACAGCCAAACCCCTACCAATGAGAACACACCCCACCCAATCAGAACACAGCCAAGCCCCCACCCAATCAAGTCCCACCCCACTGGCAGTTAAAAGGAGGAAGCAGCTGCAATCTCCATTACTCTGAGAAGCACAGAGCCGGAGACAGAAGCCTGAAGATGATGAATGAGACTTCATCGAAACGTTGCCTAGATATCAATCTTACGCGGAGAAAACCCGAACAACCAAAGATCCACATACAAATACCCGCGAGAACTCTCAGAAAACAAATATATATATATATATATATATATATATATATATATATATATATATATATATATATATATATATATATGCTAAATAATATGTGATACATGTACATTATTTATACACATATATGCATTTGTCTCTCTTGTGTGAATAGATAGATGATTAGATAGATAAACCGGTAGGTAGGTAGGTAGGTAGGTAGGTGAAAAAGTTCATTTCCTTTATCATTAGAACACGCTTTAACAGTATATAGTAATATCCCCACACACAAAGACTTGAACCGTATCCTCAAACTTTTCCAATATTCTATAAAATCTAATTTATCACAAATTTCCCTCTGCCCTTGGATAATGTATGATGTGGCTATGCTTTACTGCAGTTAGGATTCTTCTTAAGGTAAGTGGTGGTTCAATTCATCATGCTGAGATCCTTTATTGACTAAAAATCAGAAGAGGTTTCTGCTCATGCTCAGAAGTGCTGGTTCAGCAAGGCAATTTAGCCATTTGATTGTAAGAAGTGGGGATCGTTGGCTCACAACTTTGGACTAAAACTATATTTTCCATGAACCTTCCTCAAAGTGGAACATCCCCTTTGAAGTTCTCGACTCCCAAACAAATGTTACTATGTCTCACTAGATGGCAGCACTTGTTTGACCTTGTCTGAAATCTGAAAGCTAAACAAGGTTGGTCCTGATTATACCCTGGGTGAGATATATCAGGGAATTCTAGGACTGTAAAGATGGGGGAGAGCATACTGAGAGAAGGCAACAGCAAACCATTTAGTGCAGCTGCCAAGAAAATTGTCTGCATATGTCCATGAAACTTTCAAGAAATCTGTTTGCTTGAAAGGCACACTTGCCGTTTTATGCATTGTAATAATATTATACCATTTCTTTAAACTTCAGTCCAAGTTCAAAGAAAGTTTCCTTTCTCTCCCTCAATTACTGATGATACAAGTCTTATCAACCTGTGGTTAATAATTGCCAAGTTTAGTGCAGAACAGCTTTGCAAGTAAAAAATATTTTGCAATATTTCCGTTATTTGAAAGCTTTCTGTTCAGACTTGATTAATAGCTGGTTATGTCCCTAATGTATGAAACAGTATCAAGTGGTGCATTACATTGACAATAGATATAATATCTTGTTATAATCTAAATGAAAAAGATTTTCTGAGTGTAAAATATTGCTGTTCATGCACTTTACCAGAATCTTCTTTTAAATGAGATTAAAATTAATCTAGATAGAACATTTTTGCTTTCAGAATCATTTTCCTTCATTCTGCAGGATGGACAAAACCAAATCCTTTTTTAAAATAGGGTTTTTTCACTGTACAGACTTAAACAATATTTGGTGAATGTTCCTAATAGGCCTAATGTTCCTAATAGTTCCCAAAAGGTATATTTTACCTTTTGATGCTTTTAATTCAAATAGCTTTTTGTCCAAATTGCTTTATTTTCTTATTAGCTTGGCTAAGTGCTCAGTTTAAAAGAAAAGAAAAGAAAATCTGAAACAAAGAGAATGTGTTCTAACACATTAATTTACTCATTCCCCCTGCCCTCATGACATATATTCTTTATTAAACATATGCTAATTAGACTACATGCATGCCAATGCTTAACCTTTAGAAGTTTCAATCAATATTTGTGAATAACATTGTCCATAATATAAAATCAAAGTCAATACTGAGAATCCAATTTTAAAGTTTCAATTTAGATTCTAGAGTAGAACATGTTAGAATTGTTAAGATGAATTTGAAAAAATGTTTTAAAACCATATTTTTATTTTCATTAAGTGATAGAAAAGAAGATATTAAGATTAATCACAACTTTTCCTAATTTGATACTGCCCAGGTCTGTTGGAATTATAACTCATAGAATTGTTTCACAAAATAGCTAAATAATATGAATACTTTGTTAGTTGTAATTCTAACTCTTCTGAAAATGCTATTTTGGAAAAAAAAAATAGCCAAAGAAAGTTCCCTATTTATTTTATTTCCAAAAGTAGTAGTTATTATGGTGAAATACATAAAGTTCCTGGAAGTAATATGATGCTATATTCTATTTTTCACTTTCAATCAATTAAACTTTAGACTGTTGAAATACAAAGTGATATTCTACACATTCATTACATCAATAATAACAACAAAATGTATCTCAAACCAGTCAATGATATTAGTGATATATTTTTAAATGTTCAGTTGGCTGAGTTTCATGTTTAATGAATACAATAAATAATAATTGAAATAGAGCATGCTAGAGATTGCCACTGCTAAATTTTTATTTATTCATCACTTGGACTAGAAAAGAACTGTATTTAGAAAATATTGGTTACTAACTATATATGGTAGGCTATGCATTCTTCTGTAAAAAAAAATGAAATAGATTTTAACGAGCAATTTGCATCTAGAGAACCATTACTAACAAAAGACCTAAAGGGAATAAAGAGATACTTATGTCCTTAATTACTTAAGATGGTTTTGGAAGAACAAATGTAGGGTTTGATTTTCCCCATTTGAATTCCATTGATGATTTTCAGTGACAGAAAAGCACTAGTTATATACAACTGCTAGATGCAAATTTAAAAGTAAATTATTTGATATGCATATTTTCTAAGTTATAGACAGCAAATATTATATTATTCTCTATTGCCATATATTAGAATCTATTAACACAATAGTAGTACCATTGTAGTCCTTTTGCTTCCTAGACTAATATTTATTTTTGAAGCATTTGTGACCTGAACCAGTTGCTGAATATTCAGCTATTTACCCCCAAATGAACTGCAACATCGTTGTTAGTATAATCAACTTTCATTTTCAAAAGGACATAGGTAAAAGTTGATAGTTCTGCCCTAATTGATATTAAAAAGTTTTGTTTGATACTAGCAAACTATTGGAATAGCCAGTTCTCACAATAACAATATAACTTTGAATCCACTGGTAGCCTGAAAAAGACTGTGTTACAGAAAAGATAAAGTTGTTGCTCATAATTAGTTGAATAGACATTATTAAGCCATTCTTATGATGTATCTTATATTATTATATATGCACATAACTATATGTTCTGTATGTAATACACAGGTGCATACCTATATGCATGTACATGTACACAAACACAAAACTTCAAAAAGTTTGCAGAAGAGATTATTCATACATTGCATTTCAAATGTGTGTGTGAATGATAAGATACAGCTTACTGTATATAGCTTATTGTGTAACTATAATATGGAATCAAAATTCATGTTTTGAAAGGGTTAAATGACAGTGACAGTGGTTCTATTTCTCAGCTAGACAGGGATTTACTTTAGAGCTTATATTACAGGATTCATCTATGGTATTTCCTATTTCCAAAATATTTAAAGTAGGTGGTAGAGATTTCAGATTCAAAAGAAGACAAATGATTTTAAGTGTGTGTGGATGCAATGCATTACAACAACTACTATGCTATTATTCTATGGATGAGAAATGGAAGTTATACAAATCAGCCTAAACTCAAATATGCTTAACTAATAATATAGTTTCACCATAACTTCTAACTCAGACTTACTTTAAATATTTTAAATTTCATCATTCAACAACATCTCAATGCCTGGAAAATTCTAATGTTTCTCATTATTTTAATGCTATTGGAAAATTGTGGGTATGAAAGCTGCATTTTAATAACCATTTGCATGTTATCAGAACTGTAATCAAGGAAGAAAAAAAGAATTGATCTCTAATACAACCAAATCACACTTGGCTGTTATTCAGTTGTATGGCAACATCATTTAAAGATTAAAGATGTATTGTGACATGTAATTAAAGAAACACCCTTTTTTATTGTATTAACAGTTATTGACATTGGTGCATATGGAGAGGAAGAATAGTCCCTAAATAAATAAATTTTGCAAGCAGAGGTTTGAATTGCAGTTTCTTTGATTTCCCCACTAGAAGAGGACGAAAGCTATGGAACACATTTCCATTTGGTAAAACAGCTGGAGATGATGACATTGGAGATAATTGTTGGAAGATATTGAGCAATGTAAGACTAAGGCAAGTTTCTATATAAGGTAGTTTTATTTATATAGTTTTATTATTGTATAGCTGAGAAGGGTCCTAGCTGATTGCTACTTAGAGAGTTTCTTGTAGCAATCAGCCTACTCAAAATTGATAATTGCCAAAAGACTACAGATGTCTTGAACAACTTTCACAAGTGCTCCAGCCAGCAAGATTAGGCTGCATAAATCAGCTTTTCCCAACCTGATGTCTATCAGTGTGTGGTACTTTGATTCTCTATCACTGGCAATCATAAAGTCCAGGTGGCAGTTCATCATAAGTGTTATTTTTGGGAAGGGCAATACAGATCTTCCTGAGTTGGACAGAGTAGTAATCTAACTCAGTGTTACAGAGGTATGGAGTAAGGTTTCTTGAATACACCATCTATTCATCAGTATGGCACTAGTGTAGTTCTGTGTTTTCTAACTGCAATACTAGCCTTTTTACTGTTGTTCTACTCTGCCCTTGTCTATTTGTTTTTCAAAACAGTATCAAGACTCTTTTATTCTTCACTTTATTTATTTATTCTAAACCTTTTATTTTTGATATAAAAATAGGTATATACAAAAATGAGAAAGCATTCTTATTTCAGGAAAGATTAATGGTAACATTTGCTATCCACAATAAAAATGAGTGTATAGTGGAGTGCCAGAAACCTGTCAAAAGTCTACTGCTACAGTTTACTGATTAATCAGGAAAGGATTGAAATCTTGATTGGCTTTATTTGTTGGCTGATTGAAACAGTGAGATAGGAAGTCCTGGACAGATTAATTAATTTGTGCTCAGGAGCCAACACTTAATCTAAAGGATGCTGTCAGTTTGAGTGATGGCTGTGCAACAGAAGAAGTTTTTTTTAAAAAAAAATCACTTTAGTGACACCTTAATGCAAGGCTTTGTCTACTAACAAATAATTTCTCCCCATTCTGTTGAAATAGTATGCCCACCTAGAGTATATGTCAATTACTGCTGCATTAAAGAAGATTTGTTAATGAGCAGACAGAATATTATGAATGAGTGTTCTTTGGTGGTAAACCTAGGCTTTTATAAGAAGCATTCCCAGATCTGTATTACCTCATTACATGATTTTTTCTCATACAATTTGGTTGCTATTTTAAACAACCCCAAAGTTTAAACAACCAACAGTACATTAAAATATATAGGACCAACCAGCATTGCAATAGCAATAGCATTTAGACTTATATGCCACTTCACAGTGCTTTACAGCCCTCTCTAAATAGTTTACAAAGTTAGCATATTGGACCCAATAACCTGGGTCCTCCTTTTACCCGACCTCGAAAGGATAGAAGGCTGAATCAATCTTGAGCCTGGTGAGATTCGAACTGCCAAATTGCAAGCAGCCAGCATTGAGCAGAAATAGCCTGCAGTACTGCATTCTAACTACTGTGCAACCCCTTTAAGCTAAAGTGAAGTTATATTTCTGTACATGCATTTCTGCAAATTAGTGCCGACCAGATGCTATGAATTACAATAGATCAGCTTAAATCTGAGGGGCTTTATTCTCCTTTACTGAAGAGAAATTAGGATATAAAAATATCTCAAAGGTTGTCATGAAATTTTATGTGTAATAAATAAATTGCATTATGCATGCAGGAATGAACACACGCTGCTACATGTGCATGCATGCACTTTTGGCATGCGACAACAAAATGGTTAGTCATCACTGGTATAGGATCTTCTGCCATTGGCAGGGAGTTGGACTAGAACAGTGGTGGTTAACCACTGTGCCAGCACCCAGAATGCAATGCATGCACCCGCCACCCCCTGCACATGTTCACACAATCCCCCACCACCACTCCCTTATCTGCACTGTGCCTCACAGCTGATTTTTCGGCTGATTTGAGGCCTTTTTCGGCTTCCCAGAGGCTTGGAAAAAGCCTCTGCAAGGCTTTTCAGGATAAATAATAGGCCCGTTTGGACACTTTTGGTATTCCAAACCCCTGGGAGGCCGAAAAAAGCCTCAAACCAGCTGAAAAATCAACTGTGAAGTGCGCACATGTGCAGTGAGTTAAGTTTGCCTGCAACTCATGTGCTGACACAAATGGCTTTGCATGCCACTTGTGGCATGAGTGCTATAGGTTCACCATCATGGGATAGAAGATCTTCAAGGTCGTTTCCAATCATATTATTCTATCTTCTATGCAACACATTCTGTAAGAATCCCTAAGGCCTTCAAAAACAAGAGGTGGACAAATATTATTAAGTTCATGCAAACTTTCAAGGATTGTTTAGTAACATTTTGGGAGAAATGATCCCTCAAAACTACTTTGTGATGCAACATTTATAAATATCCAATTGTATTTTTTTTAAAAAGCTTCAGTTTATGCACAGCCACTTTGTTGTACACCTCTGAGGTTTTGTAAGTACTCCAGTCTCTAGGTCTGACAAGGGCTGAACAATATAAATGAAAGCTGAAAGCAATGTTATTTTGCACATGTGTAGCTCTTGTGCAGAATTCATTTTTGCACATTCTAGTGCTGATAGACAATAGGAAGATTTTTATGCAACACAGAGTGTTTTATTGAGGTATATTACATCATTTCTTTGTCACAAAGAAGAGAATTGTAGCTTGTCTATAACATACATCTGCTAGTAGAATTGAATCTAAGTTGCTTCACACAGGCTTAGCATGTATAGCTTAGAAATAACAGTTGTAATCTATTGCAATTGAAAACACATAAATCTCATAATAAATGAATAGTTTGGGCTAGAATTCTGCTCAGACTCCATGAAACAAAGGCTCCATGGAAAACATTGGGATTTTACACCTGAGTAGGAATGAATAAATTAATTAAATTAAGTAATGCATGAGAATTGCATATCTCTATTCCTTCACAAATGTTAGGTGTATCATATAGATTTTCTGCAAAGTTGGCATACTTAATTTTCTTGATGCCATAGAATACCAGATCAGTCTGCAGAAATTTGGTACATACTTTCTCAATTTATGGCAAATGAAAGATGGACACGTCACAACATTCTCTTGTGAAATAATGAGATGCTAGAAGCAAGTTTACAATGGATCTATTTATTTATTTTTTGTAAGAAACAGGTGACAAATTGTAGATATGCTTTTAAATTACTAATTTTAAAATAATGTATATTGTTGCATATGTCCACATGAACATGATAACCTTGCCCACAGAGACACCACTTTCTCATTCTCCCACCTTACCAACTCTTATAAAGCATTACAAAATAATTTCTTTATCCAAAATCTCTGAAGCAGTTATTAAACCAGCTGTTTTCAAAAGTACACAAATCTGCTAAGTTGCAGTTGGGTAACTGTTAAATGTTAAAGCAGTGAATGATCAGCATGTAGCAGATGGCCAGGGAACGGGTTAGAAAATGGCAAAGTTAATACCACCAGACTGAGATGTTCATTTATGCTCTGGTATGTGCAGACAGGGTGAATAATGAAGGTTCTGTAATAATTGTGTAAATCCCAACATTATTAAAACTGATTCAGCTGGGGTTTCTTAATATATGGGAAGCACTTGATGTACTTTGAGCAACACCTCCTCTTTTGCTAAAGCTGTTCTCATTAACTCATACTGCTTTATTTGCTATGACCTCAGTGTTCCTCTTTAGTAATGAGTGGAATAAAAATTAGAAATCTGTTTTCCATCCCAACATCCAGAAAAGGAGAAGCATTAAGAGTGAAAAACTCTAAAGATGGTACTGCAATAGCCCTCAAGGGGTAGTGCTTGAACACAAAATAAATTGTTAGAATTAAATCTGCAAAGGAGACATGAAGAAAACAGATCCCAAAGAATGGTGTGGTGCAATATTGCAATAACCATGTCATACTGATGTGGATGTTTGTGTGGATGCAGCACATCGTAATACATTAAAATGATATAGATTTATTATTAGGAAAAAATATAATTTGTATCACAATTTTTTTTTAAAAAGCATAAGCTATACTGTTCCCCCCATGAGTCTTTAGTGGCAGTAATAGTATTAGGTGATTAGATGATAGGCCAGCATCTATGAGATCATAGTTGGTTTTTTTGAAGTTGTATTTTGGGGGTCGATCATTATGACCTCCTTTGTGAGGGCGTAAATTGAGACAAAAGTCAATCATACTGTGGTCACTGTTTGAAAAGGATTCTTGTATTTGTAGGCCATGAATTCAGTTTGATCTGTTGCAGAAGATGAGGTCGAGGCAGTTGTTGAGTCTAGTGTTGTTAGTTACTAATTGATCCAGTCCTAGTGTGGTAACGGTATTGTACAGGGTTGCATGTATG
Organism: Pseudonaja textilis; assembly: GCF_049901715.1. Lineage (NCBI taxonomy): Eukaryota > Metazoa > Chordata > Lepidosauria > Squamata > Elapidae > Pseudonaja > Pseudonaja textilis. The sequence goes on along the minus strand of NC_142008.1, from coordinate 31,056,224 downwards.
GGTTTGGATGTACATTCATTTAGGGTCCAGTCTATAACAGGTAGATTGAGGTCACTAAGGAAATAAGAGGGTGTGGACAAAAGGCAGCACACATCAGCAGTGAATTTATTCTTACGCAGTGACATAAGTAATTATGGATGTACTTCTGTAATTTCTCTCCATAAGGTGCAATTTCAGTGGGATAAGTACATCCTTATGAGAGAAAGATGTCTGGAAAGGCATAAAACATTTGATTAATGCCTAGTCTGTGATGGTGGTAAGATAAAAAGGGGTAGGTGTCAATCACAACCTCCATCTTGAATTTTTGGTCCACATTCCTAAAGGCAATTATGGCTGAAAGCTAAATCTTCGACCAGGGGTGTCAAACTCATGTCGTCACGGCTGTGTTATGTGACGTATTGGCATTTTTTCCCTTTGCTAAACTGGGTGTGGGTGTGACCAGCACATAATACATCCGGCCCAGGAGTTTGACAACTATGTCCTAGATGATGAACAATTACTTCAGAATTAGCTACAACAAGACAGTGAATTTTATTCCTATTTAGAGCAGAAAATCTTTGCTTATGTCAACATTTTATAATGTGAGGGGTTTGCTGCTTTTCCTGATGAAATTATCATCTAGACCAGAACAAAAGTTATTTACTTTCTTAGGCGCCAAAACTCTACATTATAAAGTTTCTAGTATGGATTGAAAACTTCATAAGATGATTTCTCAGAACAGAGAATTATGTTGCAGTCCTCAGCTATTCACTATTGAAAGCAATACAGCTGCTTCCAGCTAGTTACACTCTTTTTGAAAGTGTCTGAGGAAAATTACTACTGACTGCTCTGCCTTACTGACTTATCTGTCTTTCAATGACAGTTTTGGGCCATTTCATTTCCAAATAAGTTATGGTAAATTCTTGGCCAGAGGTTGATAATAAGCTTGCAAGTTAATATAAAAGCAGCATGTATTAAATTCACTTGCATACACAATAAATACACTCTATGAATTACAAAAGCAAATTATGTCCCCTCCTCACTATCAAGAGTATAACATATTTGGAGCTATTTGAACATGCTTATTCACTTTTGTCAGAGAATCCAAACATTTGAAAGACTGCAGTGGCACTTAGAGTCTACGTTGATTGCTGCATCAGACCTTTCATAGACACCTTTTGAGAAAAGGGGCTAATTGAAACGTTGCCATAAATAGTTGATGGCTAAGACTTATGGCCCTCTTGCAGCAGTACAAAAGGGCCCTTTTTGACAGCATAAACCTATTGTTGCAGCTGAGTAATTTCTACAGTTGACTTGTGTGTGTAAATAATCTATCCATCTATTCATAGTTCTCCATAAAGAACCATCTATGTGCATCTCAACTGGGAAAGATAAGAAGCTTCTAGGATACATCTATAACCATCCTCCTTTCCTGTACAATTTGAAATATATATATATATATATTTGAGAAATACTTCTTGAAAGCAATCAGCTAGAGATCCACTGAGATAAGAATCTTTGCTTATCTGGTGAAAAAAAATTACATGCAAGCCAGAGAAATTCAAGCTGTTTCATACTCCCAACATGGCTTCAAGCAGCTCTTGGGGAGCAGGGGATCAAATTATTGGTTAAAAGCCTATATTATAGTGCTACAATCTTTTTATTTTTAAAGGTTAGATTTTTCTTCTTTTTAAAAAAGTCATAAAAAAGTGGAGAAAAGGAAATTTATTATGTTTTCTACCAGTTCAGTATTTTAAAGAAAAACCTAATTAAAGAAATGATTAAATTAGCTGATTAAACTAGATCAGAAATGATCCCCAAGCATTAAATAAACTCCATAGTGACAAAAATTCACTGTTTCTAGCAACCTACCCACATAATCTGTAAAAAGGGAAATAATACATATGGAAAAGTCAGAAGTCATGGAGATTTCAGGTAGAAACATCTCAAACTTAAATAACAATTATTTTAATCACATGGTGATTTTTTTTTTCTTGTGTTGAAATTAATCGGCCTCTCCCTCTCCCACTTTGCAGATCATAAGGGAACAGATGGTTTCCAAAGACTGTAATTTCTGGGGATTTTAAACAATACAACCATATTCTGTAATAGAAGGCATTTGATCCTTCATTTGATCATTCCCAGAAAATCCCTTCTTTAAAAAATTCATGAGAGGATTTGAGTGGTAATTTAAACAGCTGGTCATTTCATTGCTCAGCTTATTTCTGTCTAACATATATCATATATAGAGTGAGAAACTAACTGAGAGAAGAAAATGGAAAAGGAAGAATTAGATTTTCAACATAGGCCGGGATTCCAGGTCCAAATAGAGACTACACAGTATGAAATATCATTTCTAAAATGTCTCTTAAATATAAAAAACATGACTTTATCTCAAGAACTCAAGCATTACTGTGCCATTATTTGTTTCTCTGTTGACACTACAGAAACATTTTGGGTAGAAGAAGGGAAGGACGAAAGGATACATAGAAAATCCAGACTCCATTACCACAGTCAGTGAATATCATGTTTATCAGTCAGATCGCAAAATCCATAGAGGAGGTGGAGTTGCTATCTTCTACAAAAAAATACCTAAATCTAAAAAAGATTCAAATTACACAGGAATTTACTCTTCCAGAGGCCATCATCTGTGAACTGTCCTTAAACACCACAATCTCATTCTTACTATACTACAGTGCTCCTGATTATGACATAGTTCATGCAAACAAGATAACTTCACTGCTAACTTCACTGCTGGGATGCCTTTTGCCCTCACCCTCTTATTTTCCTTGGTGACCTCAATCTACCTCTTATAAATTGGACCCTAAATGAATGTACATCCAACCCAGTACAATACTTTTACTACACAGGACTGAATCAATTAGTAACTAACAACACTAGACTCAATAACTGCCTTGACCTTATCTTCTGCAACAGCTCATACTCAATATATGGCCTACAAATACAAGAACCCTTTTCAAACAGTGACCACAGTATGATTGATTTTATCTCAATTTATGCCCTCACAAAAAGGATCATAATGATGGACCCCCAAAATACAACTTCAAAAAAGCCAACTATTATCTCATAGATGCTGACCTATCATCTCTTGATTGGCACATTCTGTTCTCTAGCTGTAATACTAGGTAGAGTATTCCAGACACTGACCACTCTTGTTGCTGAAGTCGTGTTGCCTGCAATCAAGTTTGGTGTGGTTAACTTTGAGTTTGTATCTATTGTTTGCTTTTGTATTGTTATGGTTGAAGCTGAAGTATTCATTGACCGGTAGGACATTGCAATATATGATTTTATATACTACCTAGATCAGACCGAAGACAGCGTAGTTCTAGGTTTTCAGTCTAGAATTTTTAGTCTGGTGGCATAAGGTATTCTGCAACGAGTAGAGGAGTGTACAACTCTTGTGAAATATTTCTGGACTTTCTCAACTGTGTTAATATCAAATATATAATGTGATTTCCAAACTGATGAGCTGTATTCAAGTATTGGTCTGGCAAATGTTTTGTATGCTGTAGTTAGTAGTGTGATATTACCAGAGAAAAAGCTCCATAGGATTAAGTTAACAACTCTTAGTGCCTTTTTGGCTATGTAGTTACAGTGGGTTCTAGCACTTAGGTCATTAGAGATGAGTATTCCAAGGTCCTTTACAGAGTTTGGATCATCAACAAGGTCTTGAATATTCAGCTTGTATTTTATTTTCTGATTTTTTTTGCCAATATGTAAGACAGAGCATTTATTTGTTGAGATTTGAAGTTGCCATTTGTTTGACCATTCTGATACATAGTCGAGGTCATTTTGAAGGGTAACAGTATTGTCTGTGGTATTGAATAGCTTTACATCATTAGCGAAGAGAACACAGTTGCTCTTAATATGATCACAGAGGTTATTTATGTGGAGTATGAAGAGAGTTGGTCCTAGAACACTGCCTTGGGTAACTCCACTGTTGACAGGTACAGAATTTTGATAAGACACTCCCAATTTTGTTGTCTGTTTGACAGGAATGCTTCTATCCAGTTATGCAGTTGTCCAGAGATACCATAAGATTTTAGTTTTAGTAGTAGTTTGTCATGTACCACTGAATCGAAGGCTTTACAGAAGAATATGAAGATTGCAGAATATGTACAGAATATGTAGATTGCGACCCTCGGTTTGAGCTTCTTCGGTGACAGACCGAAACCTCGTCTCTCCGAGGCTTCGATCCGTGCTCGCCGCTGGAGTGCCCCGAGTTGGCTGGTTTCAGGGCTAAGCCACCTCATAGAGGTGGTGAAGAGGAGGGAGACTGCCTGCAGGGTTGAGGAGAGCTGCATCTCTCCTCCCCAGCTGGCCATTACTCCCTTTCTTGAAGGCAGTTGTGGCGGTGGTCAGAAATGGCCACCACAAAGAAGAACTCGACCAGAAAAGAATGTGCAGGAGGAAGATAAGAAGAGAAAGTTTTGGTTGACTGGGTCAAACAGCAAAAGCAACAAATAAGGTACCCTGGAATTTAAACTTAACAACATTGTTCCCAAAGAAGATTTTGAAGCTGCAAAGGAGAGAGAGAAGGGAAAGGATTAGGTTTTTTTTTCTTCCCTTCCTTATACTGACAGCTAAGAGACTTAAGCAAGAAACCAAAAAAAAAATCCACTTTGACATTAATAGGCATCTAAGCTGAAAATAAAAGTCAAAGGGATAAATAAAGATTACTGGACATTTAAAAGTTTTTAAAAGCTGGAAAGGAGAAAAAAAAGAATAGAAGGGCAGGATCTGGAAAAATGGAGGAGACTGCCTGGAATTAAGGAATGGAACTGTAATTAAAAGGAACTTACAGTGAAACTTTAACAAGATTCCTCAAAGATACATTTTAATGGAAACTTGGTAACAAAATAATAGAACCCCAGGAAGAGAAAGTGGAAAAAAGAAGCAAGTAGAAACAGTCTTGGATTATTGGATTACTTGATGATTTTTGGTTTTTGCATCTAGATGACTAAAATTAACTGGGTGGTTGTTTAAAAGTTTTTAAAATGGTATCACTCTTAGAAGAACTGAAAATGGAACTTTAAAAATGGAAAGAAGGTCCACTAGAAGGGAGAAGTTCTTTTGGCTTCGTGTTTCAATTCTTAGAAATGGGGATCTGGAACTATGAGAAGCAACAAGAAATGCTTGCAGAACAAGAAGATTGGGACAAAGAAGAAGCCATCTTTAATGATCAAATAATTTTAAGTGGGGGAGGAGAAAAGGGGGGAAAGAGAGTGAAAGGTTTAAGATTAGAAAAAACAACCAAAAAGAAGAAGAACAATTTGAAAGATAAGTATAATATTAGAAAGCAACAAAAGAGGGGATTACAGATGAGAGAGTTAGAAGTAAAGAGACGAGGGGGTAAAAAGGAGAGGGAGAAGAAGAGGGGGAAGAAGGCAAGGAAAAGAAGTTGTAAAAGACAGAAACAAGAAATGGAGAAACAGGGAAAAGATATAAGGATTGTAACCATAAGTTTGTTTAGAGATAATGGGTGAAAATTTAATTGTAGAAGGTATTCTGCAAAGGTACATAAGATAGCTTTGTTATATTACAAATAGAAATAACTTTAGAAAATATGATGATGGATAAAATATTTATTGTAATGCAGTGGGATGTTTGTTAATAAATAAATGAATTAAAATGATTGAGAGAATTAAAAGGGAACATTTTTAATTATTAGTAATGATTTATAAAAATATAAGTGAGAAATATGGGAAAAAAAGAATTAACTATGGAAAGTTTATAAGTATTCCCAAGGAAGTATGATATTCAATTGAAAAGAAATGTTAAAGATGTTAAGATTTTAATGCATATTAATGATAGAATTGAATTGGAATGGAATGTGTTTTTATTTACATATATATATATATATATATATATATATATATATATATATATATATATATATATTTTTTTTTTAAGAATATAGTGTCTATTTTAAGAATGTACCAAGCAGAATTTGATTGGAAGTTATATATTATATTGAATGCTATAATCTTAAAGCTATACATTGAAGCTTAAATAAGAGCTTGAATGAATAAAATTAAAGGATATAAAGGTGTCATACTCTAATTGGTAACTACAGGGAAAATTTGTTTAATAAGAAAAGATAATGTGAAATTGTAACAGGACAGACAAAAGTATAAATATAATGATTTGACTTGAGATAATCAAAACAAAGTTGAGAAAATTAGAAGAGGGGAAAAACTATGTAGAAAATATAAAATGGTAATAAGATATGGAATAGAATATAAAAATGAGCATGAAATTGAGTTTTGTGTCTCTATGAAGAAGTGATAACCTGGGACCATACTATTTTCAAAAAAGATCTTTTATTTGTATTTTGTTTTTGTGAAAACTCAAATAAAATTTTCAAAAAAAAAAAGAAGTCTATGTAGATTGCATCTATTGCTTTGCCTTGATCAAGTTGTGTAGGTTTTTAATTCGCTTGACCTTTTTCTAGTTTTCTATATGATCCTCTTTTAAACACACACACACACACACACACACACACACATACACAGGGGGAGAGAAAGAGAGAGAGAGAGAGAGAGTCCTTAAATGGTAAGAAGTAAAAAATCTACTTCTTGTAGAAAAACTACTTCAATTTGAACTGAAGGCTCTTTAATTAATTATATGTCTTTTATTTTTTCAAACATTTGCGCATATAAATTTTATGGGCTTCTTGGTTACTAAAATCTAATTAAAAACTGTTTTGATTCTGTAAGGAAGAAGAGATGTCAGCTAAGAAGCCTACAAGCTAAATATTTTTACATTCTACTTAAATCAAGACTTTTACCATCCCAAAAGTGAAACTTCATTTTTTAAAAAATACCCTTCCAAACAAATATCTTAAGTCTGGACTCTGAACATTGGAATGACATATGATTGCTAAAGGGATCCTTGGTGCTTTTTGAGCTTGTGACTAGCACTGATGATATTACCTAATTTGGATAATCAAATGTCCACAAGAAAATAACCAAGTTTAGAGAGCATAAAGGACCCTCATTTCAACCCTAAGCTATTTTTCTTTATTGATATGGTTGGAAACACTATCTTTATCTTCTCGTGTTCTGTATATGATTGCACTGTTCTAGAGCTATAACTCTTGTGTCTAGTATGTTCTTGGACACGTTACATTATTTTGATGATGAGCAAAGACAAGAAGAAATTTCTAATGAAATTAGAAGAAAAAGTACAGAGAGTACAATGAGATCAATGGTGATCTTTCTTGGATGAAAGTACTAGTTTTGAAAGTATCACAATTAGTATGGAGTTCAATCTGACCTTTAAGTAAGACAAAATGTCCATCCAAGAAAAATAGAAATATTTGTGATTAAATACCACATACTATTATTTTTATCTGAAGCTAGGACAAGAGATTTTAAATTGATTTTCAAATCATTATCTTTCTGCAGAAGTTCAATTTTGACTGTTGTTATGCGAGCACAAAATGTTAGATGGATGGTTGCATCAGTGAAAGATTCAAAGGATATAGCCTCAACTCTCATCCATTTGTTCAAAGATTGGAATTATATTTATCTATCATTGATCATATAATGTGAACACATACTTTATTTATTGTTCTATATGTTATTTTCCGAGATGAAATATATTACATGAAAGAAAAAGATAGATAAAACTCCAAGTTCGCATTTTCCAAATCAAGCTGATTCAGACAATATATTTATAAAAAAGAATGCCTCTTCTGATTTTATGATATTCCAAGAGACTTGCCTTAGGCATCTGTTGCTTAGAGTTTCTTAAGGCAGTTTTGCATTGAACAGTTACAAAAACTATGGTTTTCCAGTTTCTAATGATAATCTAAGTACACTATACTATAGTGCTTAAAAGTTTATGAACACTTGAATTTTCCATATCTCTGCTTAAATATAATTTATGTGATCTGTTCTCCATACAATAAAAAACTAGATAGCTTAAATAAATTAATGACTAAAACGTTTTGACTTATTTGTTTAAATTGGATAATTTTTATCTAGTTTAGACTTGTGCGGAAGAACTCAGAAACTTGTAAATACAACTATAATTACACTAGAGGTTATTTGATAATTGCCACAATATTTTTATTGATGGGGCATTCCATTATTATCCCTTTATAGAAACTTTATTGAATTTATAAATATGAAGACTGGGTGTAATTTATGTGGAACGACTAAGAACAATTAATTATTCACTTCCATTATTTTATTCAATGCAAAAATATAAAATGGGCAATTTTAAGACTTTTAATTTTCCTGTGAGAAGCAGGAAAACATTGATTTATATTACTGATTGGATTGAAAAATCATTTTTTTCTATTTGATTATTTAATTTATTCATAAAATTGATTTGACTTGATGTGAACATTTTAATAAAATCTGATTGATTCTAGTTGGACGTTAAAACTGATTTGGAAACAGCTGTTTTGCATAGTGAAAATAGCATCCAAACCTCTAAATAGATTGGGAGAATCCAATTCAATTCAACAATTCAATCTGACAGGTTTGATTCAACTGTGTTTTGGACAGTTGATTCACTTCAAGATAAATGCCTTTGAATAAAATCACTAAGTTGAATTTTGCACTGCCCTGTTCCTCACCCAAACTAAAATAATAATAATCTGGAGCTTGGAATGGCAAATATCCAGATACAAATTAACAGTCTGAAAAGGAAAATAAAACTAATTGTGCAAACTGATAAATATTAGTAATGCAGACTTCATAAAACAGATTCTTTAAACAACTCTGAATTAAATATGCAGCATGCATAGAAGCTTATAGTCCTATTTTTCCTAATCAATAATGTATAATTTTATTTTAAAAAAACACAACTGATCCCAAGGCAAATCTGATTCCAACATGGGATTGGTTTTACGTCCTGATGAAAAAAATACCTCCTACATTTTGTGAAGCCCATCGAAGAAAGAATAACAACTATACTTTTGGAATAACATCCAGAAATGTAAATAATTAATTATTAAGTAGAGTAGAATATATGTAGGTCAGGGTTCAACTGTGGAGTCCTTTATACTCTCTGAACTTGTTTGCTTGTAGACATTTCATTATCTGACTAGGTACTATCTAGTCTACTGAATGTGGGGAATGTCTTGTAACTAACTTCAAATAATCAGCATCCAGATACTGTAAGTAGGGATTAGCATTAAATAAATAATCAAGTAAAACAATATTCTAAATATTCTAATACAATATACAAAACTATCAAGGAGAGAAAAAACACACACATCTCAACCAACAGTTGTTGGGCAAGTTACTGTATACCAACAGATCAAACCCCACACTTAGAGCACAGATGATAATGATACCTAGTCATCCAATGAGTTTCCATTTCTCTGCAATTCATGCAGACCCAAACTGGATCTGTTGGAAAGAGTCGATACCATTGAAACACGATTAACATCCCTTGACACCAAAGTAGCATCCTGGACGCCTTTAAAAGAAAGATTATCCAACCTCGAAAAAAAAGACACAACGCAAAAACCTGAACACCCAATAGCTACAAACCACATCTCTACTCAACAACCACAACCCAATCCACAACCCAATCCACAAAAAAACATAACCCAGACAAATATTGATATCCCAATCCTCATATCAAAGAGGCTGTTGAGCGTGAACGGAAACGTCCAAACGCCATCTTATTTGGTCTAGAGGGCATCAATGATAATGATGACATCACAACTGTCCGAAACATCATCAGTGATTATCAAGCATCAACCATCTCCCCTGATGAAATACTTGACATTTCCGCACTGGCGAGAGCTCAAAAACAGTGACGGCTCTGTGACCCCACGCTTCTGCAGGGTCATTTGCAAAAATGAATCAAGCAAACGCAAATTCATTTACACTATAAATTCACTCGCCAAAACCAACACCAACCATAAGAACCTCCGTTGTCGCCTGACCTAACCATACAGCAACGTGCCCGCTCCCGTGTACTCCACACTGAACTCAAAAACGCCTCGACAATGGAGAGAAGGACCTGTACATTGACTACCATGCTGACTGTATCAAAAGTAAGTCACACATCCCGCAACTCAGCTTTAACCTTCAACCACAACCCTACCTCAACCAATCCACCATCACCCAAGACTAGGCACGCACGCCCTAACTACCTCAATTCCAACTACTGCTGGCCTTAAATGCAAGCTACTCAATGCAAGAAGCCTTGTAAATAAAATACCTGAATTTTTCCTCCTACTAAATATGGCTAAATTAGACATTATATTTGTCTGTGAAACATGGCTCAATGCATCTCTCCCCGACTCCATTACCACAGTAAGAGACTATCATGTTTACCGATCAGATCGTGAAATTCGTAGAGGAGGTGGTGTTGCTATCTTCTACAAAAAGTCCTTACATCTAAAAATATCCAAGTTACCCAGGAGCTTGCTCTTCCTGAGACCATTATCTGTGAACTATCCTTAAATATCACAATTCGATTCTTACTATGTTACAGAGCACCCGATTATGACATCGAACATGTAAACAAGCTAAATACACTACTAACATGTGCAGCATCCTGCCCATACCCTTTTATCTTTCTTGGTGATTTCAATCTGCCTCATATTGACTGGACCCTAAATGAATGTACAACTGAAACCATACATGCAACCTTTTACAATGCTGTTACAAATCTGGGACTGGAACAGCTAGTATCCAACAACACTTGACTAAACAACTGCCTCGATCTCATCTTCTGCAATAGTTTGAATTTAATTCTACGGAATACAAACTAAAGAACCCTTTTCCAGCAGTGACCACAATATGATTGACTTTTGTCTCAAAATACGTCCACACAAAAACCACCACAATGATGTGATCCCCAATTATAATTTCAAAAAGGCAACTATGATCTTATAAACAACCATCTCTCATCCCTTGATTGGCAATCTCTATTCACTGGATGCAATACTGTTGAAGACCATTACAACATATTTTTACTTGAAGTCAAAAGAGTCATCAAACTATATGTACCAACAACTACTCCCAAAACAAAACAAAAAAACAGATTGCCCATAACAATAAGGAAACTTCAATCCAAAAAGAGATCACTCTGGCGGAAAAACAAATCTGGTCACGCTGCCAATTTCAAAAGCCGATACAAAAATTTATGCCACCAAATAAAGACCGAATGCACCAATTATCACATTAAACAAGAGGAAAACCTTCTAAGCACCAATTCCACCAATGCTTTTTACAATTTTGTAAACAACAAACTAAAAGATTCAAGGTCCATCCCACCCCTGATAGGACCTAATGGTAAAGACTGCAACGACAACACCATTAAAGCCAACCTCTTTAACACATTTTTTGGCTCAGTATTTGTTAACAGCAATGGATCATGCCCAGCATTTCCTAGCCGAACCACAGATAACTACAGTGATCTAATACATATCGATTTTACAGAAGACAATGTTGAAAAAGCACTACGCAAATCTAAAACCATCCCTATCTATTGGACCGGATGGAATATGTGCCTATTTCTTAAAAAAGTTATCCACTGCCATAGCTAAACCTCTAAGCATAATCTTTGAAAATCTTTCAGGACCAGTTCCTTGCCTAACCTATGGTCACAAGCCACAGTCATCCCCATCTTCAAAAAGGGAGACCCTTGCCTAGTTGAAAATTACAGACCAATCTCCTTATGCTGCGTCACCTGTAAAGTCATGGAATCAATTATTAACCAATCCATCATCCTCCACTTAGAGACAAACAACCTACTCTCCAATAAACAATTTGGTTTCAGAAAAACTATCCTGTAATCTGCAACTCTTACACTGCAAAAACATATGGACTACACAACTTGATCAGGGCAAAACAATAGATGCAATCTACATAGACTTCTGTAAAGCCTTTGATTCAGTGGTACATGACAAACTACTACTAAAAATAAAATCCTATGGTATCTCTGGACAACTGCATAACTGGATAGAAGCATTCCTGTCAAACAGACAACAAATGGTCAAAATTGGGAGTGTCCTATCAAATTCTGTACCTGTCAATAGTGGTGTCCCCCAAGGCAGTGTTCTAGGACCAACTCTCTTCATACTCTACATAAATGACCTCTGTGATCATATTAAGAGCAACTGCGTTCTTTTCGCTGATGATGTAAAGCTGTTCAATACCACAGACAATACTGCTACCCTTCAAAAGATCTTGACTGTGTATCAGAATGGTCAAACAAATGGCAACTTCAAATCTCAACAAATAAATGCTCTGTCTTACATATTGGCAAAAAAAAATCCGAAAATAAAATACAAGCTGAATAGTCAAGATCTTGTTGATGATCCAAGCTCTGTAAAGGACCTTGGAATACTCACCTCTAATGATCTAAGTGCTAGTGCCCACTGCAACTACATAGCCAAAAGGCATTAAGAGTTGTTAACCTAATCTTACGTAGCTTTTTCTCTGGTAATATCACACTACTAACTAGAGCATACAAAACATTTGCTAGACCAATACTCGAATACAGCTCATCAGTCTGGAACCCACATTACGTATCTGATATTAGCACAATTGAGAAAGTCCAGAAATATTTCACAAGAAGAGTTCTCCACTCCTCTACTCGTTGTAGAATACCTTATGCCACCAGACTTGAAATTCTAGAACTAGAAAACCTTGAATTACGCCGTCTTCGGTCTGATTTAAGCATGGTATATAAAATCATACATTGCAATGTCCTACCTGTCAATGAATACTTCAGCTTCAACCATAACAACACAAGAGCACACAACAGATACAAACTCAAGGTTAACCGCACCAAGCTTGATTGCAGGAAATACGACTTTAGCAACAGAGTGGTCAATGTCTGGAATACTCTACCCGACTCTGTAGTTTCTTCCCCAAACCCCAAAAACTTTAACCTTAGACTGTCTACTATTGACCTCACCCCTTTCCTAAGAGGTCTGTAGGGGGCGTGCATAAAAGCGCATTCAACGTGCCTACCGTCCCTGTCCTATTGTTTCTTTTATTTTTCTTTTATGTACTCATTTCATGTATTCATAATTATGTATACACTTTTACTTATCTCATAAACAATTGACAAATAAATAAATAAATAAATAAAATGTAGTGAAACATCTGCAAGGTAAAAATCAAATTCAAAGAGCACCATGGACTCCATGTTTCATTCTGGCTGTGCTTGGTAGATGCTAGATAACTGATCCCACTTTAAAATAAAGGTAAAGGAGAAAGAATTTTCTTCTTTGTAGAGGGGTGGGGAATTCTGGAAGCTGAAGTTCACAAATCTTAGTTACCAAGACCGGGCACCCCTGCTGTAGTCATATGATAAATTGTATTATTATTTACTTGTTTATTCATTAAATGTGTAAGGCTGCCCATCTCACAGAAAGTAACTCTGGTTGGCATTCCACAATAAAAGTGTGGTATATAGACACATTCTCAAATTGAACTGAATTGCTGTTAAAGACTGAATTCAACACAAGTAGTACATAGTACTTTCTTTACCTACTTCATGCAAAAATCAATAAAGATTATTTTACATTTATTTAAGTATTTGGAACTCTTAATTGGGATGAAGTAGCAGTTTAAAGGAGATAATTATATATCATTAGGTTAATCATTATGAGATCGATGTGATAATCACTCATCTATGAGGAGTTTACTGTAAAACACTTTAGAATATTTCCTGTAATTGCTTTCCTAGATCCATTACCCCATCTTGGAAGTATTTAAAAAAACTTTCATAGGAAACATGCTTATTTTTTATATTTATTAGATGCTTCAAAAATGAGTCCTATAGATCCTGTACAGAATTGAAGACATAATGCTACTAATAGAAGTCCCAATAAATGATCAAAATTCTGCATATCTTAAACAATAAATATTCCAACACTTCATCATAAAATGTAATGCAAATTTCAAATGTTGAACAAATTATCAGGAATTAAAAATTAAGTCACATTCACTGACTTTAAATGCTTTAAATAATTAGAACACAAATCAAATTTCCTGGTATCAAGAAAAAAAGTGCCACACCAGACAAGCTTTTCTAAAGAGTCTAACTCCAAAACCAGAATATTATCTCCAAACAATTGTATTTTTCACTTGACATTACTTTTGAGAATTCCAGTTATTTGAATTCAGATATTCTCTCTGGGCATATCTATGCCTACCATTAAAACTCCCACTTTGTACTAACTGCTTGCCTTTAACCCAGTTTGAGCCAATCCTGACCAAACTAAAATACTTTGAAAACAGTTTGCAAGGCCTTCAGTCTAGCCTGCAGGATACCATGTCCTTCCATTAGACAATTTCTTAACTCCTGTTTGTTTTTTGTTTTTTTCAATTTTCCATTCCAGGAAAATAATTGCCTTGCTTTTTTCATACAAATGTCTTTCTGGGCATCTATACTTTTATATCTACACATAGCTCTCACTTAAGATGGACGGGCAACTCTTATCACTAAGCAATCTTGTTATTAAATGAAATATCATGTAATTATAAGGATTTATGACTTCATTTCAATTGCAGTTATTCAGCAAGATATCACTTGACCTGCAATTTCACTGCTGGCTTCTCCATTAACTCTGCTTGTGAAAAGTTTTCAAGAGAGAATCATGAATGTACTAGTTGTAAAGTTTTTCAGTATCATCCTAACTTAGAATGTTCACTAAACAGTGTAGTCATTAGGTGAGGTCTACCTATATACTTTTATATGTATGCGCATACACATATATACATATATGCATTCTTTAAAATTTAAAAAAGTCCACTTTTGTTATCCTTTTGGTTTTCCTTGGCAACCTTGCTAAACTGATATTCGTTTGCGCATATGACATTGCTGGTTTGAAATCCAGCAGAAGTATGTTTATTACTATTTTTCCTTCTATGCTAATGTGACTGGATTTTCTACTAAATAACTTCAAAAAAAAGATGAAACTTTTTTTAAAAAAGATGGAGAAAACAGAAGCAGGAAAATAAAATTTTGCCTGTGGAACAGGAAGTCATGTCTGAAGTTGCTTATATGGTGTGAATACAAAATATCATCCTTTTCTGCCACCTCAACATGGCTGCTGGCTTGAAATAGTGACAGGAGAACATGAAAGTCTAGATAAACCTTAAGACCTTTGTTCACAAACATGGCAAACTAAACTATGGTTTGGCACAATATTAGTTTGAATTCATTTTTAATAAAGGCAATGATTTTTAACATTTTATGCTTTTGTTTTATGTACACTATTGAGTAAAGGTATTGTTAATAAGCAGTTTAAAGTGTTATAAAGAAAGAATAATACTCAACTGACACTCACAATTAGTGTATTATAATTCTAGACACACATTAAGAATAGTCTGCCAAATCTAATGTGGATGCTTACTTATTCAGATTGACAGGAATGTGGAAAGTTTCAAAGGGCTGCTTTAATCTGATGATACTTCAAGCAAAGCACCTCTTCAAAGCCACTTTGCTACCCATCTTGGCTCCTATATCTCAAGAGCCAAACTGAGCTATTACATAGATTTGCTTTGCATCATTACAATAACCTCTTTTGGCATCGATAGTAACAGAAAGAAACTTCCGGTATATGTACAACACAGATACAGAAATATTTTCCATTATTGAATAGGAGACATAATTGAAGAGGGAATCAAACAATGTGGACCACTATGTTCAAGTACATAAAATGCCTTGGCTGCACAAAGTGCTTTTTTGAATGGAATGGTTACCAATATAAGTAGTAGTCCAGTCAGTAAGAACTCTGGAACTCTGCAGAAATCCCAGCCAAATTCCACTTCTTATAAGATTTTATTGATTAAATTAAACCTTGGGGATGGAGCAGAAGAAGCATGCCTGTTCCTTTGCCATAAATAATTCTGAAGGCCTGAAGTTGAAGGTTATTTTTGTTTTGAAAATATTTTTTGAGATTCTACTAAGTTTGGATTTCTGATGTGATATTACATATAGATACATACTTATATTCAAATAGTAATTGAAATCAACAAAATGGAGTTATGGAATGTAGCCTCCAAACTGATAGAACAACCAGCAAGAAAGTAGAGCAATTCCAAGTATCTCACCTACCTCGTATGCTGATGTCCACAGCTGTCCTCACTATGCCTGTCTAAACTAGTACCAGGTGACTAGACTCCTGTGTGATCCTCAGGTGCCCCTATGCCTCAAGTCAAAGATTTACAGAATGGTAATGCACCCTGTTAGAAATTGATAGTCACCTAACAGTTGGGTTGGAAATATATAAACCAGGAGACATTTAATACTGTCTCTTTAAGGGAATGCTAAAATTGTAATTGGGTATGGGTCCTCAAATGGCCATAAGATGGAGCCAGAAACCTGGGTTGTTAGTTCTTTTGTTGCTAATTGCTAGTTGGTCAATGTTCTGATGTTCGCTATTTTTGGTTCCTACATTTTTCCCTATTGACTGTTGCTGATCATCATTCTTCTTGGGTTGCTGTAAGTCTGTTACTGAACTGTGTATGATACTAGACTTTGTTATTTGGATTATCCCTGGACTGAATACTGACTGCTTTAACCATGTATGACTTGGACTGCTTGTTGGACTTTGCTTAACCATTTACTGGAAGTAAAACCTACATTTTACTATTCAGTGTATCTGTGTGCTGGTCATGTGTTATTCAACATCACTCTCGCTACATTTCCTTGTGTGCACTCATTCTCCTAATGGGGATTATCTTAACACTGGTTATGGGCCCAGGCCATACCAGGCTCAGATAACTGAGAGTTAGTGTGAATAAACAGTACCGTATACAGATAGCTGTTTACTGTTTAATTGTGGTTTACTGTCCTGGTAAAGATGGCACAAGACCCATCAACAAGCCTATCACTGATAACCCAGTTGGATGGAACAAACTACAATATGTTTTCTGGTCTATGAAGTGCAGTCTACTGCATACAGAAGGGTTATGGAATGCAGTTCAAGATCCACTGGATGTAAATGCTTGGGATCCAAATGGTGAGGATGATGCCATGAAGTTAGCTGACTTTAAACGGAACAACAAATGAGCTCTTTGTATAATTGGACTAACACTGAGTGACCAGAAACTAGTCCATATTCGTGAGAAGAGTCTGCTGCTAGGTGTTGGGAGAATTTGAAGAGGATTTATGTTCGTGACAGTGTAGGTGCACACATACATCTTACACGTAAACTGTTTAGAGCACGTCTTCTGAAAGGTGGAGATACGTTAGCTCATTTGAACTTCATGAAAAGAATTTTTCAAGAGCTACATGAAAAGGAACTGATATTTTCAGAGCTGTATCAAGTTTACATCATTCTTTCCTCATTGGATGAAAGTTATGATGACTATGTATCTTCACTGGAAGTCCTGCCCAGAGATAAACTGACATTGACTGACATAACCGGAAGGTTGTTAGAAGAGGCAAGAAGATGGCTGGATAGGGACCAACTGAGAAAGAAACAACCCCAAGAAGAGGATTTGTCTCCAACTGCCTATACTGTTAGGAAATGTTTTTCTTGTGGGGCTAGGGGACATATATCTAGATTCTGTAAGAAGGGAAAATAACAGAATACTGGTAATCACCAGAAGGCCAAGAAGAATGTTAGTTTAGCTATGCCTAGCAATTCAACTGTAAACCATGATTTGTGGGTAGTTGATAGTGGAGCATCGCAGTGCATTACTAAAAATAGAAATGGGTTTGTAATGATGTCCTCAAGTAAGCAACATGTATCATTGGCAAATGGATGGAAGATGAAAGCGCCTGGTGAAGGTACTGCATATTGTTCATGTGTAAATGAGCATTTATCGATGTTATATGTACCTAAACTGAAATTTAATTTGTTATCGGTAAGGGCTTTAATTAATATTGGTTATGTAGTAACCTTTAGGGGAGATAACTGTATAATAGAGAAAGAGGGTAAAAGTGTTACTGCTACTTTAGAAAATGATGTATATGTTATACATGATGACCAGTTGCAGATGGCTAATTCAGTTTATAAAAAGGTTAAGCCACATGATGAATGTATACATTTACTACATAGATGTCTGGGGCACATTAATTTCAAAATGCTCAAACAAACTGTTGAATTGTCAGAGGGAGTAAAATTAAAACCCTGTAATGCCTGTAGTCAGGAGAAAAGCAAGGTTACTCCAGGAAACAGACTTAATGGGTTTAAGACCAAAGAACCTTTAGAAGTTGTGTTTGCTGAAATAATTGGTCCCAAGAAATCCAGTTTGGGAGGTGCCTGCTATGTTTTGAGTATAATGGACCATTACTCATTGTACGATTTCTGCTATCTCATGAAAAATAAAACAGAAACATTCCAACATTTCTTTAATTGTCAAAGGTTTGCAGAGAGAAAAATGAAATATAGGGTAATTAGTTACTGATAATGGGACTCAGTTTATTAACAATAGATTCCAAACTATGTTAAAATTGGCTGGTGTCGAGCATAAACGTTCTGCACCTTACAGGCCACAACATAACTCGTTTGTAGAATGAAGAGGGCAAACGTTACAAGCCATGGCTCACACTATGTTATCTGATTCAGGTTTGCCTGAAACACTGTGGGGTGAGGCCATAATGTGTAGCAACCATGTGTTGAACAATGTAGTTAACACAACAGCTGGTGAATTGCCATTGCAGACAACCAAATTTAAGTTATCTACACACATTTGCAGCTCCAGCATGGGTGTATATTCCCTCACAAGTAAGACTGAAAGAGCAACATAGAGCTAGGAAATTATTTTTCATAAGTTACGAAGCCAACCATAGATCATTTAGATTTTGGGATCCAGGCACAGCTCATGTTTACTGTAGCGCTAGTGCTAAATTTCTTGAGCACGTTAGATGGAATAAACTGGAACAGGAATCCACCAATGATGTTGTAATTGACACCCAAGTAGTCCCTAAAGATGAAATAGTTAAACCAACAATAGCCATTAAAGAGGAAGAGCAGGCACAGGAGGAGTTAGAAGAACAGGAGCAGGTGGAACAGAAGTGTCCATCAGTAAGCCCTGTATTACCTAGACGATCAACCCAAGGAACATGACCACCTGAGAGATATCAAGCAAGTATTGTGTTCCAAGTGAATACAATTCCTGGTAACTATAATGAACTAAAACTGTATCCTGCTTAAGATCAAGCTGCTTGACAGAGAGCTATGGATAAAGAACTGAAATCCTTACAAAGGTTGGATGTATATGAAAATGTCAAGTTACCACCAGGCAAACATGCCATAGGGTGTAAATGGATTTATAAACTTAAGACAGGTATGGATGGGACTGTTACCCATAAAGCCACAAGGGGCACAAGGGTTCAATCAGACAGCAAACAATTACATTGAAGTGTTTGCGCCTAGTCTGAAGGCTACTACATTACGAGCAGCATTAGTGTGGGCAGCTAAGGAGAAATATATTATAAATCATTTAGATGTAGAGATGGCATATCTGAATGCACCATTACAACACACTATATATTTAAAGAAACCTTTAGGTATCAAAAATGATAATACAACTGCTGGAGATTGAAAAAGAGTCTTTATGGCTTGAAGCAATCAGAATATGAGTGGAACCAGTGTATAGTAAAGGAATTAACTAAGATAGGTTTTGTAGCTGGCATGGCTGATCCATGTTTATTTAAAAAGGAAAGTGATGGTGTAGTTTCATTGTTGCTATTGTTTACTGATGACATAGCATTAATCACCAAAAGTGAGCAAGAAGCTACTGAAATAAATTCACCGTTAGAAAAGAAATTTAAGATAAAACAGTTAGGTGAAATTAAACAATATCTTGGTTTAAAGGTAGATAAAACTAGGGGAGGCTACAAAATCTCACAGGCAGATAAAATTAACCAGTTACTAAAGAATTTTAAGATGGAACTTTGTAAGCTAGCTAAAACACCAATGAGCCAGGAGTTTAGTCACAGTGATGTACAAAGTCCTGTTTTTGATAAAGGCATTTATCAGTCCTTGATTGGTCGAGGTAATTGGTCGAGACCAGATATAGCATACAGTGTTAACCAATTAGCCAGGTTTAACACTGAACCAACTGAAAGGCACTGGCAAGCTGCTAAACGTGTGTTAAGATATCTGAAACAAACAATGCATTATGCATTATATCTGGAGCCTAAGGATGAACTAAATTTAACTGCATATTCTGATGCAAATTTCACTACAGACGTAAATACACATAAATGTACGTCAGGTACTGTAGTGTTATTAGGAAAGGTGTTGATTGGATGGAGGTCTATTCAACAGAAACATCTAAGTTTATCAATAATGGAGGCTGAATTCTCATGTTTATCTCTATTATGTACAGATTTAGTTTGTTATAAGCAACTATTGATTGATATGGGAATTGATGTACACATTCTATTTTTGTGTATGAAGATAACCAATCAGCAATACAGACGGCTTCCAATCTTGCTGTAAAGACAAGATCAAAACACACAGATTTAAGATATTTCAATGTGAGACAAGGTGTACAAAGTAAAATGATTAAACTGGAGTACTGCATGCCAGATAATAACTTTGCAGTTCATTTTACAAAAGCCCAAGGCTCAATAAAGCATAAGGCTTGCTGTGAAGGATATGGACTTAAAGTGTAAGGTGTTATATATTGTCCTACCCAAAGGGGAGAATGTTAGGAATTGATAGTCACCTAACAGTTGGGTTGGAAATATATAAACCAGGATAGACATTTAATACTGTCTCTTTAAGGGAATGCTAAAATTGCAATTGGGTGTGGTTCCTCAAATGGCCATAAGATGGAGCCAGAAACCTGGGTTGTTAGTTCTGTTGTTGCTAGTTGCTAGTTGGTCAATGTTCTGATGTTTGCTGTTTTTGGTTCCTGCATTTTTCCCTATTGACTGTTGCTGATCATCATTCTTCTTGGATTGCTGTAAGTCTGTTACTGAACTGTGCATGATACTGGACTTTGTTATTTGGATTATCCCTGGTCTAAATACTGACTGCTTTAACCATGTATGAATTGGACTGCTTGTTGGACTTTGCTTAACCGTTTACTGGAAGTAAAACCTACATTTTACTATTCAGTGTATCTGTGTGCTGGTCATGTGTTATTCAACATCACTCTCACTATGTTTTCCTGTGTACACTCATTCTCCAAACGGGGATTACCTTAACACCTTAGCACCCAGTCACCCCCTATGGATCAGAGTTTTGGCCAGCAATGGCAAAGCATGAATAGGCCATACAAGTGATGCAAATATGAATGCATCAAAGGTGCTTTGGACTAATGTGATATGACTATGCTATGAATGATGACATCTAATGTTGAATGCCAATCATAACAAAAATATGTGAAGGAAAATTCAGATGATATGGACACATTGTATGCTTTAATAGAAGCATCACTTGTATGGCCTACTCAATGCCAAGGACAACCATGCCTCTGGACCTTGGTAACTAGCAACTCCATGGCAAACCCAAGAAAACATGGATGGATCACATCAAAGAGGACACAAAATACATGGGCATTTCCACTGAAGATGCCCTAGATCAACTCAAATGAAGACAGCTTTTCTGACAAGTGTACTCCACTGTAGCATGGGAATAACATTAGGAAGAAGATTCAAATAGTGATTGACATGTCTGATTAGCAACTCATTTGATATTCTGTAATCAGATGAAATGTTGCTAAAGCCAGATATTGCCATTCCCTGAACAGTAATCATCAATATATCCTGTGACAAATTAAAGATTCCTTATCAGTGGATTTATTTAGTTTTCAATATAATGCAAAAGAAGGATGGATTACTTTTGATTATAAAAAGAAAAATCTACTGAGAGGTGAAAGTGTAAGGAAATGATAGTAGTGTATGTGCTGCCAAAGCAAGTAAAAAAGAAATGCATACATTGTTAGACCACAGTATAATCTTCCCAGCAACACAACCTCCATCTGATAAAAATACAGACAACAATAAAAAAATATTGGTGATGTTTTTTACCCAATACAGAAGTCATGCAGGCAAGTATTAGAACCATACAGTAAGAACTAGAAATACTGTGGACAGGTGGATATCAAAGATCAACGTGAACCAAGATGTATGAGACCCGCCAAGTCTAAATATAAAATATCATCATGGAAGAGAAAAAATTGATAACAATGAACATAAATGGACTGAATTCAGCTGCCAAGAGAAGGAAGACTTTTCATAAACTAGGGAAATTAAAGTTTGACATAATTTGTTTACAAGAAGTACACATTAAAAAACAGCATGAACAATTGTTAGTGCAGCCAAAATTAGGGAAATTATTTACTTCTTTGACTCAATGTAAGAAAAGAGGAGTGGTCTTATATATTAAAGAGGCTATCCCCACAAAACTGATCTACACTAATGAAGATGGATGAATATTAATGGTGGAAATGATGGATAACAATATAAAAACACTTTTGGTTGCAATTTACGCCCCGAATGATAAACAAGAAGAATTTTATAAAAAACTACATATGAAAATAACTGGATTGGACTATGCCAATATAATTATGTTGGGAGATTTTAACGGAATTGTGGACAATAAATTAGACTATATAGCAACAACAGCAAAACATAATAGAAAGGTACTTCCTAAATCCTTTTTTAAAATGACAGACGAATTAATTTTAAAAGATATATGGAGAGAAAGAAACGCCAAAACCAAACAATATACTTTTTATTTAAATAGACACCTATCATGGTCTAGATTAGATATGATCTGGATCTCAACGGAATTAATATCTAGTATTCAAGAAATAAACATTGAAGCAAGTACTTGGGCAGATCATAACCCATTGACAATCAAATGGAAGGGCCAAAAAAAAGATCGAGATGGACGTTAAATAATACTATCCTAAAGGAGAAGGAATTTATACAAGGGCTTGAGAAAGAGTTTGCCTTTTTCTTTAAAGAAAATAGAAAAGAAGATACTTCAGCGCAGAATGTTTGGGACACAATGAAGGCATATGTGAGAGGTTTGATAATAGATTATACAAGAAAAAAGAATGCTAGGAAAAGGCAAGCCATTAAAGCCCTGGAAGATGAGCACAAAAGACTTGAAAAAGAGTTACAGAAAATGCCACAGAAAAAAAGACATTAAATTGAAACTGGATATAACTAAACATAAAATGGACTTAATAGAGAAAGAAGAACTGGCACAGAAGATTAGGAATGCTAAACAGAACTATTTTGAAGATGCAAATAAGCCAGGTAGATGGCTAGCATATAAGCTGAGAAAGGAGAAAGAGTCGAGGAAAATATCCCAGTTAATAGATGACCAAGGTCAAGTCTGTTATGGTAAAAAAGAAAAAAAGAAATTATTCGAGACTTTTATGGACAACTTTATAAGAAAGAGAATATTGATGAGGGAAAAATTAAACAGTACTTACAGAATGCTAACTTACCTAAAATATCTAAAGAAATTGAAGAAATGTTAGAAAGTAATATAACAATGATGGAATTAAGTCAAGCACTAAAGAAACAAAATAATGGGAAAGCACCAGGTCCAGATGGGCTGCCTGCAGAATTCTATAGAACATTACAAGAATCATTGAGCATTCCACTTTTAGATGTTATGAATGAAGCTATGTTAAAGAAGATGATACCTAAAACATGGTCAGAAGCCTATATTACGCTTATTCCAAAAGATGAGGCTGATCCACTGCAAATTAAGAACTATAGACCGATCTCTTTATTAAATGCAGACTATAAAATTTTTGCTTCGATATTAGCAGAAAGACTTAAAAATATTTGAATAGTTTTATTCATCCAGATCAAAATGGATTTCTGCCAAAGAGACAAATTAAAGATAATATGAGAGTAATTCTGGACACTTTGGAATACTATGAGGCACATCCTGAAAAGCAATTGGCTTTGATATTTTTAGATGCCCAAAAGGCATTTGACAATGTGAATTGGAGATTTATGTTACTTTTATTGGAACAGATGGGCTTTGCTAGAAGATTTATCCAAGCACTAGAAGCAATTTATCATGAGCAAACTGCAAAGGTTATGATAGAGGGAGAATTTACTGATTCTATTAATATAAGTAAAGGCACAAGACAAGGATGTCCCCTTTCTCCCTTGCTATTTGTATTGACTTTGGAAGTGTTGAATAGAAATATCAGAGAAGATAAAACTATAAAAGGAATGAAAATCAAAAAGGAAGAATTTAAATTACAAGCCTTTGCAGATGACTTAGTCTTTATTTTAGAAGACCCTATAGAAACAGCCTTGAAGCTGCTGGAAAAGATAGAGACATATGGCGAGGTGGCTGGTCTGAAAATAAATAAGGATAAAACAAAGATTTTGTCAAAGAATATGTTACTAAGACAAGAATTGGCAGATTTGCTGAAAATCCAAGTTACAAACAAGGTTAAGTACTTGGGGGTATATTTGACATCAAGATGTAGT
The DNA here is from genome assembly GCF_049901715.1 of Pseudonaja textilis. Taxonomy (NCBI): domain Eukaryota; kingdom Metazoa; phylum Chordata; class Lepidosauria; order Squamata; family Elapidae; genus Pseudonaja; species Pseudonaja textilis. Next base: position 31,031,849 of record NC_142008.1, on the reverse strand, counting down.
ACATTAAAAGAGAATAATTACATTAAACTTAAACAACAGATAGCCCTAGATTTGAAGAAATGGGAAAACTTACAATTGTCATTAATAGGGAGGATCTCAACAATCAAGATGAATATTTTACCCAGAATCTTATTTTTGTTTCAAACAATACCAATTAGGCTTGGAAAAGACTATTTTGAGGACTTAAATAAAATTGTGTTGAAATATATATGGCAAGGTAAGAAAGCGAGGATAAAGCTAAAACTTTTGCAAGATGCTAGAACTAGAGGAGAGTTTGGCCTGCCTAATTGGGAGTTGTACTATCAAGCTGCAAATTTGATGTGGGTTAAAGAATGGATAACATTAAGGAAGACTAGATTGTTGACATTAGAAGGTCACGACTTGCTGTTGGGCTGCATGCTTTTCTATGGTACAAGGGAACTAAAACACAGGGCTATTTTAGAAGACATTATATACGGGAGTCTTTGTGGTTAAACTGGGAGAAGATAAAAAAACAATGTTATTTGAAAATTCCAGTTTGGTTATCGACGATAGAAGCTTTCTCTTATCCTATAATCTATAAAAAGGAACAAACAGATATGGGGAATTACTAGATCAAAAGGGTGAACTTAAATCGATACAAAAATTAGAGGAACAAGGTATACAGATGAATTGGTTTTCATATGCGCAAATACACTCAAGGTATGATGAAGATTCCAAAACAGAGGGATTTTACGATAAACAGACTGATTTAGATAAGATTTTGACAGGTACTGATGAAAAGATGATTAAAAAACTGTATGGTTACTTATTGGGAATTAAGCTAGAGGAAGAACAAGTTAAAGAAACTATGATTGCTTGAGGGAGGAATTTTGGATATGGGATTGATTTAGAGAAATGGCAGAAATTATGGTCGCAAAATTATAAAATTACAATGTCTACAGCTTATAAAGAAAATCTGTATAAGATGTTTTACAGGTGGCATTTCCCCCCGACAAGGATAGCAAGAATGTTTAAGAACAAATCCGAAAAATGTTGGAAGTGTCATCAGATACCTGGTTCATATTACCATATGTGGTGGACTTGTGAGGATGCTAGAAAATACTGGACTAAAATCCGCATGTGGTTGGAAAAAATGACAAAGAGACATATAGATTTGAAACCGGAGCTTTTCTTATTGGGAATCTTATCAGATGTTTATAGTAAAGATTTGAAATACTTGATTGTAAATGTATTGACTGCGGCTAGGATTGTATTTGCAAAAAATTGGAAAAATGAGAAAATTCCATTGCAGGAGGAAGTTATTAAGAAAATATTGGAATGTGCTGAGATGAGTAAATTGACATTTGAAATTAGAGAGCAAGAAGATAAACAATTTTATACAGTTTGGGACCTTTTCTATCAATGGCTGGATGATGAAATACAAAAATAGAATATTTAGAATGTTAGGTAATAAGGAATATTATTGATTTTTCTTCTCTCTTTTCTTTTGCTACTTGACATTACATTTATAAAAAAAATTTTTTCTTTTTTCTTAAGATAGAATAGGTATGATTATATGATTTGTTATAGAATAAATTACTTAAATCATAGTTATCTCATAAGGCATGATTGAATAAAAGTATAGTCAATTTTTTTTTTCAATAATGATAGGTGGATATATAAGTTTGAATTGATAATAAGAGTTATTATGTAATGTATTTGTAATTGTGACTACGAAATGAATGCACAAAACTGATGAACCAACCACACACTGTTTGTATATAAGTACCGAAGAGAGCAGATGTTTTTATGTTTTTGTTTGTTTGTTTGTTTGTTAAAAAACCAATAAAATTGTTTTCAAAAAAAAAAAGAACTAGAAATACTGACAGAAATAAACAAATATGAAAAAGTATGTCTCGAGAATAAAAAAGGTCTGTTCTTATCAATGTTAATTTATTGGTAAAATTATAAAATTACAATTTTATTTCCTATTATAGATAAAATTAGGACTATGCAATGAATAGTGCATGTTAAAAGTACCTACATCTGACCCAATAAAAGAATTATAATTAATCTTCTATCCTTAAATTATAGAGATGAAAGAATTAATAAGATTGTGAACATTTTCAAAGGGGATAAGGATTCATCAAAAGAGAAGGAGAGGAAAGTGGAGGTGGAGGAGAAAGAAAGAGGGAAGAAGAGGAAAGTGGAGGGGAGAAGGGAAGGGAGGGAAGGAGAAGAAAAGAGACTGAAAGGGATAGATTGCCAATGCAAAATTGAAAATATGAGGAGAGGGGAGAGGAGAGGAGGAAATAGGGGAGGGAAGTAGAGAAGAGAGAGGAGAAGGAAAGAAGGAAGGAGAAGGAAGGAGAAGAGAGGGAAAGGAAAGAGGGAAGGAGAGGGAAGTGGAGGGAAGAAGGGAGGGCAGGGAAGGGGAAGGAAGGAGACAAAAAGAGATGGATTGTTGATTTATAATTGAAAATATGTATTATAAAGGAAAATGCATAATAAAAATATATTTTTTAAAAGGATTAATCAAAAGTCAAGTAAACTCCTCCTCCAATACACTTAAATGAAACAAGATTGTGCCTTATATCAAATCAGTTGTAGCATCCACTTTATTTGGTTTTATTCAGTGAGTACCGAGAAGCCACAATCTATGAAGCCACCTGATTGAAACAAATGCCTTCTCTGTTGTCAAGTTGCAGTAACTTACCTCCACAAGACACTACCACTTAGAAGAACAAGGCACCTTCACAAATTACTATCTCATTGAGCTGCATCATCTATGATCAGTACATAACTATGAATTATTAGTAATTACATAAAGGTTGCAGTTCCTGGACTACCATCTATAATTGTTCTTCAGATTTTAACTTTGTTTATAGATGTAATGTAATCCTAAATTTAACATCATTTTAATATGGCTGATTAACCCTCATATTTTGGTAGTTTAGACATCAGGATTTCTTCTTAAGGTATCTTCCAAATTCTTTAATCTCTTTTTCTGACTATTTATAAACAGTAAAATATGCTAAAATACAACTGTTATCCATCTTTCATGAATATAAAAATAAATTTATCTTGTATTAAATTACCAGATCTTTAGGCTGGATAGTATCTATATGTGTACATAAACAGGTATCAACCCACAATACAGCTCTGGGATGAAATATTTGTCTTATTTTAGATTTTCTGAATTTTTTCAAAATTTTTGCCAATGAATGTTATCCAAATCTTTATGTGGATCTTTCTGATATATAAAATGAGCCTAAGTCAGTATTTTTCAAACTTGTCAATCTAAGATGTTGTAAACTTCAACTCCCAGAATTCCCTAGCCACCATGCTGTTGAAGTCTACACATATTAAAGTTCCCAGATGTGAAGAGACTGATCTAAGTAAACAAATGACAGAAAAGCTTAGTCATTCAACATGCAGTGTGCCATATGAAAAAAAATTAATCACCCTCTTAAATTCAGGAGCTAGTTGCATTCGCTTTAGCAGTAATGTAACCAAACACTTCCTATAGCTAATAATCTTACAGCTATGTAGATTTGACCCATTCTTCCATTTCTAGTATTAGTAGAATAGTCTGAAGCCCTCAGTAATTTGCAAACAATTAATTCACAGCAGAAAAGTGCCTCTTACACAATTACTAAGATTTTATATATTTTTTCCTACATACATTTTCCAATCCTATGACAGAGCAATTGCACAGTTTCTGCTTTTTTATGATAACAAAATGATAAATAATTTCCACCCTTGCAAAGTATGGATGCTTCTTTTTCTTTTTTTTTGCTTTCCAGAGCTGTCCAGAATCTTTCAGTCTGATAAGTAGAATATTATTGATGTACTTCCATTGAAAATATAAACCCTCTTTTTCCTTTTAAAAACATTTTCATTCTTTCAATTTATGTATATTGAGAAATCAATTGTCCCTTTTTTACAGATGATATATGAGATCATAGTTTCACAATGCAATCCCCTAAATTGAGTTTTGGCAGAAACTCACTGACCTTATTATTCATTCCATTGTAAGCATAAAATGAATTATACCCTTACTGATTTTTTTTTCAACAACAAGGGAAATATTTCTAAGTTGACAAAGGATTTAATTCTGTACCTCTTGTCCAAGTCTGCCTCTGAAGCTTGGTAAAGTTTTTTTTACAGGGATAAATTTGCATGTAGGAATTGAGGAAGAACAGACAACAAATTGGGTTGGAACTAGAATAAGTTTTTTATATGTAGGAATTATTAAAACTGATGGATAGAGCTGGTCATAACTAACTTAAATGTTTCAAAATTACACTGGATATGGATTTTTAAACCGAAGTGCAAAAATATAGCAAACATAGAATTACAGTTCTTATTCATTGCTTCTCACATGTTCAAGGAAAAATATATTTCATTCTAATTAGACTATAGTAACAATCCATCATTATTTGTATTATTTATCTCCCTTCCTTGAAGACAATAGCTATTTCATGATAACTAATGCCATACTACAATTTGCTTTGCAATTTTTTGGTGTGAAAGTTTCTTGAAGTCTTTGTATGTCATTCTCAACATACTTGATAATCTATCTGGATTTGCCTTAGGAGAAATATTGAGCTTATGCTGTGTTATTTCCTTGGAACTCTAGCCTAAATGCTCACCAGGGTGAATTCATTCATTTCAGGTTCTGACAGAACCAGGGGAAACCAGAAGGGGTTGCATGTATCAGAACATTCATATATATATCTTGGCTCTTTGCAATTAATAAATGCAGAAATTTCACTTTTTCGTTGTGAAAAAATCTGCCTTTGAAACAAATTTGTAAAACAATTTTTCTTTCCTTAGTTAGTGTTAGCAAAACTGCAAATTAACAACATAAAAACTAAAGCTGTGCAAAGCATAAAGGAAATAGGCTAGGTTTTGCCTATTTATCCAGGATATTTTTAATATGATAATTAGACAATCCATGGCCCAGGATCATTGTTTCAGAGATATTTCCTTACCTAAACAAGAAGCAGAATGACCAAGAATGGGCAAAAACAAAAATAGTAGGAGCAGGACCAATTTCTGACATTTTGCCAATTTCCTTATTGAGTTTCCTTGAGAATCTGTTAGGGAGCATTGGAAATCTTCCCTCCCCTCCCCTTTCCTTCCTTTCTCTTCCCTTCCTGCAGGTAAATGTCTGCTGCTGGGTGAGGAAGGGAGCAACACTGGCTCAAAATCTGTCATGGAATATTGAAAATGAAGACCATGTAACCACAGCAGCAGTAGCTGGTAAAGCTCAGTAATCCCAACTTTGCTTTTCCTTGGAAGTCATGGGTCCTGGATTTCAGACACATTGTTGCCCTGTAATACACTTCTTTGCCCAGTTGATGGTTTTAATAGTGTACAGATGTTTTACTTCTGCAATCTTCTCCATTGTTTGTCAGGTCCTTCCATCTTCTCAAAATAGAAATAGTACTTAGACTTATATACCACTTCACAGTGCATTACAGCCCTCTCTAGGTAGTTTACAGAATCAGCATATTGCCCCCAACAATCTGGTTTCTCATTTTACTAATCTCAGAAAGATGGAAGGCTGAGTAAACCTTAAGCATTGACAATCAAACTCATGGAATTATCAGTGACTTAGCCTGCAGTACTGCATTCCAACCACTGCGCCACCACAACTCAAAAGAATGAAGGAGAAGGGCAAATATGAAAATGCAATTATAGCACTTGCCAAAGCTCAAATTGATCAAAGTTCAAAAAGAACTTAATCAATCTGAACATATTATTCTAAACGTAATAATTTCTATCAACTTTCTCTTTTCCTTGAATATCCATTCCATTTCCTAAAAACAAATTAGTACCTTATTAATGTACCACATTATGGGATATCCAGCATAAACAGATGCAGGGATGGATGAAATACCATAATTTAAGCATTCAAAGAAATATGAAATAGAATTTTAAAAGAATTAGGTGTGATACTAAAAGAAGTGCCTGTCTGTGTCAAGAGGCGTGGAAAGATTACCTTTATTGCAAATAAGTTGCTGATATGCAAACTATTAAACATATTGTGCAAGATTGTACATGACATGCATTTCTGGTTCCTCAGAGGATCTGCACAAAGCAATTGCCTGGATAGCTGAATTGGACATCAAGTTCTGAAGCCATTGCATACTACATAGAAGTTTGGGATATAATTACAAAAAAAATCTATATGTGTGTGTGTGTGTGTGTGTGTGTGTGTGTAATTCTCTTCTGTCATGTTCTCATCATATACTAACTAAATAAAAAAGTATCACAGAGACAACTTACAAATTATCTAATACCTTTTCAAAGGACCTTCTAATCCTAAATGTTGGAGGGGACTAAAAGAAGTGGAGACACTGCAGCACAATCAAAATAATATTAATATCAATAACCTCAATAATTACAGACCAGTGACATTCACTCCTATTATCATGAAGTGCTTTGAGAATTGGTCTGCTGGCACATCATTTCTGATCTTCCACATACATTTGATAAACACCAGTTTGCATACAGAAGAAACAGATTTATAGAGGAAGCTATAGCCATCACTCTTCACGCTGCTCTGACTCATCTAGAACAGCAGGGGGTGGGGGTGGGGCTATATGAGGATGCTTTTTGTAGATTTTAGTTCTGCATTTAACACAGTTTTTCCACATAGACTAGTGTCTAGCCTTCTGGACCTTGGACTTTCTTATTCAATCTGCCTTTGGATTATGGATTTCCTGTCTGGTCACTCACAGACAATCAGATTAGGTAATCATATCTCCTCAGCCCTTATTCTTAACACTGGTACACCACAGGTTTTCATGTTCAGTCTCTTACTCTATACTCTTTATGTGCCTGACTGCATTCCAACTCACGCTAGTAGTACTATTACAAAATTTGCAGATGATACAAAAGTGGTGGGACTCATCTTCAGGGGGGATGAGTCTGCCTACTGAGATGAGGTGGACCAGTTGCTTTCATGGTATGGAGACAATAACTTGGTCCTCAACACCAATGAGACCAAGGAGCTTATAGTGGATTATAGAAGGAACAGATCAGACATCCAGCCTTTGCTTATCAATGGAGACCAAGTGGAGCAAGTGGACAGTTTTAAGTTTCTGGGTGTTACCATAAAAGAGGACTTGACCTGGGGTGCCCACATTGCAGCACTGATCAAAAGGGCCCAGCTGAGATTATACTACCTGAGACTTTTCAGAAAACAATTGAATGAAAAACTGCTAGTGATTTTCTACCACTGCGCCATAGAGAATATCTTAACTTACTACACCTGTATATGGTTTGCCATTTGCACAGTGGCAGATAGGACAGCACTCCAGAGGGTTAACGCCATTGCCCAGAAGATCACTGGTTGTCCTCTCCCCTCTTTGGAAGAGCTTTATAGCTTCCACTGCTTTAAGAAAGTTCAAAACATGCTTAAAGACCCATCTCACCCTGGGTACCCTTTTTTTAAATTATTACCATCTGGCAGATGGTACAGGATAATAAAAACAAGGACTAATAGGCTGAAAAACAGCTTCTATCCCAGGCAGTAACTCTATTGAATTCTACTGTATACTGCAATATTAATGCAATATCAGGGGTTTTCAATTCAATGTACAGAATGTGAAAAATGTGTGTTTTTGTTTATTTGCATAGTCATAACGTATACTGAAGATGGTATTTAATTTCATTGTATGAAATGTATGATGATAAACTAAACTAATCTAATAGCATATTGCATCACATCTCAGTAAATACTCAATAGAATTCAATACATAGGAGTTCTTATATTCTTTTTCAAACAATAAATATGTGGCTTTAAATTTAAAGGAGTAATAGTTTAGAATATATCTTGCAGGCTTCCTTAATTTTTCCATATGTAAAAGTGGGATAGGATAGAATAGGATAGGATACGATAGGATAGAGGAGAGGAGAGGAGAGGAGAGGAGAGGAGAGGAGAGAAGAGAAGAGAAGAGAAGAGAAGAGAAGAGAAGAGAAGAGAAGAGAAGAGAAGAGAAGAGAAGCTCTTATGGTTATGATCTTGAACAGTATTTCTCAATGGAGGCATACTCAGTCAAAATGTATCAAGTGCTTAGTAATGAAATATCAAGGAATCAAGTAAAATCCATGCATGAGTGAACAGGTTTTTAATTTGCTGTCAATATATCTCAAGAGACATTTGCATAACTTCCAAAGGACAGATCACAAGATCTCAAGAATAATTAGTTATAAAGTATTCTGGTGTTCTTTGTCTCACTAAATTTTAGATCACCTGTTATAGCTTTTCTACTACATCTGCTGCTAACCCTTTTATCTTTTAAAAAACAACCTGAAATCAGGTTTAAAAAGTGATAGAAAGTGGTTTATTAGCCTTAGTTCAGCTAGTTGGGACTTGGAGTACCTTAACTCCAAAGTAAGGAAAGATTGGGTCTAGTTCGGTGATGGGATTCAAAAATCTTTACTACCAGTTCTATGGGTGTGGTTTGGTGGGTGTGGCTTGGTGGGCATGGCAGGGGAAGGATACTGCAAAATCCCCATTCCCTCCCCTCCCCACCCCGCTGCTTTCCAGCTCCATTTTCTTGTGAAGGGCAACAAAAGAAGACCCAGCCAATCAGCTGGGATTTGGGAGACAAAGAATAGATGTGGGCAGGCACAGTCAGTGGTAGCATTTGCCAGTTCTCCGTTGACCAGGGGTCTGCAACCTTAAACACTCAAAGAGCCATTTCTACCCATTTCCCACAGGAAAAAAACCCATCAGGAGCCACAAAACCTGGATGGGCATGGCCAACTTGACATCACTCTCTCTATGTCTCTCTCCCCCCTCCCTCTGTATTTCCCCCTCTCTCCCCGCGCTCTCTGTATCTCTCTCTATATATCTATCTCCCTGTCTATCTCCCCTTCTTTATCTCTCTGTCTCTCTCTCCCCTCTCCCTCTCTAGTTCCCCCTCTGTTATTTTACTCTCCCCTCTCCCTTTCTCTCCCCCTCTTTGTATCTCTCTCTGTCTCTCTCTCTCTCTGTCTCTCTCCCTCCCCTCTCCCCTCTCCCCCTCTCTTCGTGTATGTCTCTCTATGTCTCTCTCTCCCTCTCTCTATCTCTCTCACACATGTGCCTGTGCTCTCTCTCTCTCTCTCTCTTTCTCTCTCTCTCTGTGTGTGTGTGTGTGTGTGCGTGCGCGTGCGCACGCGCTTCTGTCTCTGAGTCTCCTCTTTCTCTCAGAAAGCCAAGGCCAAGCCAAGCTGGGGCTTTTTGCTACTCCTTTTCTTTCTTTTTTTTGGAAATACGGGCTGGCTGAGGAATGAGCAGGAGCTCTACTACTACTCCTTTTCTTCCTCCTCTTCCTCCTCCCCCTCCTTCTCTTCTTGTGACCCCATGGCCAGCTGTGGCAGAGCCAGAAGGATGCACATGAGCAGGCAGACACTCCTCAAGTGAGCTGCCAGGCTCGGGCAAAGCTCAGTATAGGCACCCATGAAACAGGCAGCCACTCACCTGAGGAAGGTCTCCCTGCTCATGCACACCCTCCTGGCCCCGCCATAGTCAGCTAGGGAGTCATGAGAGGGGAAGGAGTGGGAGGGGGGAGGAAAGAAGTCTCCACCGCAGCTTGTGGTATTTCTCAGCCAGCCTGGGTTTCCAAAAAGAGGAAAGAAAAGGAGTAGCGAAGAGCCCTGAGGAGAGGTCATCAGCTTGGCCAAGCCTTGGCTTTCCAAGAGAGAGAGAGAAAAGATGTAGAGAGAGAGAGAGAGAGAGAGAGAGAGAGAGAGAGAGAGAGAGAGATACAGAGATACAGAGATACACACACACACACAGAAAGAGAGAGAGAGCAAGTCAGAGACAGAGACAGAGACAGAGACAGAGACAGATGGCAGTCCGCATGGTCGTAGCGGCTCAATGCTCCCAATGACTGTTCTTTTTGTGTGTGTTTTTAGTTCTTTTTGTTCCTGCATTTAACTCCATCCTGCAACGGACTAACGTACTGTCAAGAAGACCTGATAAGTATAGGACAGCAACTCAAAACTGAAGTCACCTATGCTTATACAGAGTCCCACAATATCCCATCAGAGTTAGCAAGATCTCCAGGAGCTCCATGGATTGTTGTCAGATTAAGCAAGTGTAGAAGACGGTGTAGGGAGAGAAAACAGAACCGGGGATGTAGAGCAGGTCTGCTAACTCAATTGAGGAAGAGACCGCAGAAACCCCCATTACCATCTATATTCCTCACAAATGCCAGATCCCTCATAAACAAAGTGGATGAACTACAGCTGCAGATCTCCCACAATCACACAATTCGTGAGTGCTCTCTACTAATTGTCACAGAATCCTGGCTGCACCCACAAATCCCTGATGCTGCAATGGAGCTAGTGGACTGGACCTTGCACCATCAAGACTGGTGCACAAACAGCAAAATAACAAACAGCCATTGCTCACCAGATTTAGAGGCCATGACTGTTCAGTGTAGACCATTTTATCTGCCACAGGAGCTAACACTAGTTACCATCACTGCTGTATATTTACCTCCAGATGCTAATGTTAGCATGGTGCTCAGTCACCTTCAAGATAATTACCACGCAACAGAGGGCGTTCACATCATTGCTGGGGATTTCAACAGAGCATGCCTAAAAACTGTGCTCCCCAAACTTTACCAATATGTTAAGTGCCCAACCAGGGGAAAAAACACACTTGATCATGTGTACTCAAATATTAAGCATGCTTATAGAGCAAAACCTCTTCCCCACCTAGGACAATCAGACCATTTCACCCTGCTTTTACTACCAGCTTACACTCCCCTTAGGAAGAGAAAACCTAGCAGTCAAACTATTAGATGCTTGCCTGAAAATGCCCTCTCCCAGCTTCAGGATTGTTTTGCCCGCACAGATTGGAGCATCTTCAAACAACAGGACTTCAAGTTATACACAGAGACTGTGCTTTTCCATATGAAGACCTGTGTAGAAAATGTCACTGTGGACAAACGCATAGGACCTTCCCAAACAGGAAACCCTGGATGATCAGCAAAGTCCAGATTCTGATCAGGACCCGTGACCTGGCTTTTAGAGCAGGTGACACCTCACAGTACAGCACTGCCAGAGCTGAGCTGAGAAGGGGCATCAAACATGCTAAGGAGATGTATAGGAGGAAGGTCAAGGGCCACTTTACTGACAGTGACCCACGGCAGATGTGGAGGGGGATACAGGCCCTGACCAACTATAAAGGCCAGGGCCCAACAAACAGCGAGAGCAGTAGCACTCTGGCAGAGGAGCTAAACAGCTTTTCCACACACTTTGAGACCACCAAGAACCTGAACATACTGCCTCACAAGGACCACGATGCTGTACCTCTCTCTCTTCTGGTGCATGAGGTGAGAAAAACACTGAGAGCAGTGAATCCCAGGAAAGCTGCAGGGCCTGATGGCATTTCTGGTACAGTAGTTAAAGTGTGTGCTGACCAGTTGGCAGAAATACTTACAGAGCTGTTCAATCTATCTTTAACACACGCCATCATCCCACAATGCCTAAAGGCTGCAACCATCAACCCCATTCCCCAAAAAACAAATATAAACACTCTCAATGACTCTAGGCCCATAGCGTTAACAAGCTCCATTATGAAGGTTTTTGAGCGACTAGTCTCACAGCACATCAGAGACTGCGTCCCACCCTCCTTTGATCAACATCAGTTTGCTTATAGAGCAAACCAATCTACAGAGGGTGCTGTGGCCATCACACTTCATAGAGCGCTGAGTCACCTGGAGAACAAACAGAGCTATGTGAGGATGCTCTTTGTGGACTACAGCTCTGCATTTAACACTATCATCCCAGATATACTAGTAACCAAACTGTATAATCTGCAGGTCCCCACCCCCACGTGCTCCTGGATTAAGAACTTTTTGACAAACAGACCAAATCTGTTAGACTTGGCCCCCACCTTTCTTCCACTATTACACTCAGTACTGGTTCCCCCCAGGGTTGTGTCTTGAGCCCCCTGCTATACGCCTTGTACACCTTTGACTGCTCACCAAGCCATGCAACAAACATCATCATAAAGTTTGTGGACGACATGACCATGATTGGTCTCATCTCCGGAGAGGATGAGGTGGCATATAGGGCAGAAGTAGAGAACCTGTCTGTCTGGTGTTCATAGAACAATCTGTCACTGAATGTCCATAAAACCAAAGAACTGATTATGGACTTCAGGAAACATGGACAGGACCACACCCCACTCATCATCAATGGAGAACGAGTGGAAACTGTCCCTATGATCAGATTCCTTGGCATCCATATTTCAGCTGATATCTCCTGGTCCGCTAACACCAAAGCCATAGTGAAGAAAGCTCAGCAGCGGCTGCACTTCCTGTGGGTTTTCAGGAAAAACAATCTGGATAAGAAGCTGTTGCTGGCTTTCTTTAAAGCCTCTGTGGAGAGCACTCTGACATACTGTCTGGGTGTGTGGTATGCAGGCTCCTCAGCTGAGGACAGGAAAACTGTACTGAGGGTGATAAACACAGCTCAAAAGATCATTGGTTGCCCTCTGCCCTCCCTGGAAGACTTAGCCAGAATCAAAGCAGAATCACGGCCATTATAGAAGACCCCTCACACCCTGGCAATTATCTTTTTGACCTGCTGCTGTCTGGAAGGCGCGTTAGGTCAATAAAATCCCACACCATTAGACTAACAAACAGTTTCTTTTCCTGGGCCATCCGAACTGCAAATAAATACAAAGTCACTACCTTATTAAGATGTGAAAAGATGTGAAATCGCAATACCTCATTCAGATGTATAATAACATATTACAGTACAATCCATCTCTTGTGTGTATATTTTGTGTATATTCATAGATAATGTACTCTCTAACTGCAAATGGAGATGCGGGTACTCTATTTTTTTTTTAATCTTTATCTTTAAGTGCTCTGGTTTTATTGTATTGCAAATAGTTGCTGGGGTGCATCCACAGTTTCATTGTACTTGTACAATGACAATAAAGTTCTTCTTCTTCAAAGAGACAAAGACATACAGAGAGGGGGGAGACTGGCTGACAAGTGAGTGTCTTTGGTGAGGGCGTTCTGGCTTTCTCTGAGACTGACCCCTGGGTGGGCATATGAGGTTTGACGGGGCCAGCCCCCTTTTCTCACTGCCCTGAGCTTCTTAAAGCCGTGGCTGGGCATTGAGGGCCTGTCCCCTTTCCAACATCCCCTCCTCCTGGATCCCATTTCCACCCCACCAATTCTCATGTTAGCAAGGCCGGCATCAGTTGCAACCGTGTCGGGCCATGTCTCAGGCGTAGAGCAGGTTGCGCATCTTCCCAAGTGACTGAGGCACACCCATAACCAACAAGGGCTGGAAGAAGCTCCAGCAAGAGTGAGGTGCCAGAGAATCAACTTCAGCTGCTTCTCCATCACGCCCCCCATAACCCTTACCTTCTCAGGCCAGGCGAGGGAAGGGAGGATGAGGGGCAGGGGCAGGAACAGTCAGTGATGGGACAGGGAGCCACAGCAGAGGTCTCAAAGAGCCGCATGCAGCTCTGGAGCTGCAGGTTGCTGACACTGAACTATACCAATTATTTAATGGTTGGGATACTCATGATATGTAATATTATCTTTTAAGTAACTACATACTTTTACTGTCAGCTTTGCAATTCAGTTGCCACATATTTTTTTTAGAGTTAGAGGAGTTGAAAAGTTCAAGGTTATTCTGTGTGTCGTATTAAGAATTTGCAGTTGCAGTTAATTGGTTCTCGTGATTTATGAAGTATAGAAAAGGGAGGAGGGAGGAGAGAAGGTGGATTCTGTGTAACGCGCGAAAAAGCTTTCACTTGGGAAATTGCTTTTGAACGTGCCAGATCTGTTCCTAATAAATCAATTGGAGAGATAACGTCTTGGAGTGATTGATATCATGGATACTGTCTGTATGCTTGACATTTACATCCTGTAGCATATTTAGTAACATTTAACACAATATCTTCAATGCATGTAAATGAACATTTTAATTCCATGAGATGCATTTTCTTGTTGTTCACACTAATCAATCTTTTCCCTTCTCCCTCTTTGCATTTCAGACTGAAAATTACACCCTAGTTGGAAAAGACATTATATCTATGTATTTGTTTTGGTATCATGAAGAATCTATGTCCATACCCATACCCTAGTCTGAGTAAACTTTTCTATTAAATAGCACTTTCTTTCTGGAGAATTTTGCTGGAACTGAAGAAATGATCTGGCTAGATGAAATGGGACAGGGGCAAAATAATTAGAATTTCTCTTTCTGACACTCATTGTTTCCCTCCTGCCAATATCCCTTTTCAGATTCCTACACAGATCTTTCTAGATCCATGAAGATTTTAAAACTAGGTCAGTCATCTTAGAGTAGGCCTAGGATAATGGGATGTTCTCCAAAATAAATATTTCTAAGAGCCAAAAGTAATGTTAAGGGGATGAAAACAGTGATGAAATAACTTTATTCATTCTGATCAAAATGGATTTTTCTGCCAAAAAGACAAATTAAAGATAATATGAGAGTAATTTTGGATACCTTGGAATACTATGAGGCACATCCTGAAAAACAAATGGCTTTGATATTTCTAGATGCACAAAAGGCATTTGATAATGTGAATTAGCGATTCATGTTATTATTGTTGGAACAGATGGGTTTTGCTAGAAAATTTATTCAAACAATAGAAGCTATATACTACAAGCAAACGGCAAAGGTAATGATAGAGGAAGAATTGACAGACTCCATTAACATAAGAAAAGGAACAAGACAAGCGTGCCCACTATCACCTTTGCTATTCGTGTTAACTTTGGAAGTATTAAACAGAAATATTAGAGATGAAAAGAATATAAAAGGAATGAAAATTAAAAAGGAAGAATTTAAGCTGCAAGCCTTTGCGGATGATTTGGTTTTTATCTTAGAAGACCCCTTAGAAACAGCACCAAAATTATTGGAAAAGATAGAGGCATATGGAAAGGTGGCTGGTTTGAAAATAAACTAAGACAAGACAAAGATTTTGACAAAGAATATGTTATCAAGACAAAAGGAAGAATTGGCAGATCTATTGAAAATTCAAGTCACGAATAAGATCAAGTATTTGGGGATATATTTGACAGCAAGATGTAGTACATTAAAAGAGAATAATTATATCAAACTTAAACAGCAGATAGCACTAGACTTGGCAAAATGGAAAAATCTACAAGTGTCACTAATAGGGAGAATTTCAACAATCAAGATGAATATATTACCCAGAATTTTATATTTGTTCCAAACAATTCCAATTAGGCTTGGAAAAAGACTATTTTGAAGATTTAAATAAAATTGTGTTGAAATATACATGGCAAGGTAAGAAAGCGAGAATAAAGTTAAAGCTTTTGCAAGATGCTAGAATTAAAGGAGGATTTGGTTTGCCTAATTGGGAGTTGTACTACCAAGCTACAAACTTGATGTGGGTCAAAGAATGGATAACATTAAGAAATACTCGATTGTTGACATTAGAAGGACATGATTTGTTGTTGCAGTGGCATGCTTTTTTATGGTACAAGGGAACTAAAATACAAGGGTATTTTAGAAGACATCATATATGGGAGTCTTTGTGGTTAAATTGGGAGAAGATTAAAAGACAATGCTATTTGAAAATTCCAGTCTGGTTATCGACTATTGAAGCATTTTCTTATCCTATAATATATAAAAAGGAACAAACAGTTAGATATGGGGAAATATTGAATGAAAATGGTGAACTTAAATTGATGCAAAAACTAGAGGAACAAGGTATAAAGATGAATTGGTTTTCATATGCGCAAATACATTCAAGGTATGATAAAGATTTTAAAACAGAAGGTTTCTATGATAAATTGACTGATCTAGATAAGATTTTGACAGGTACTGATGAAAAGGTGATTTAAAAACTGTATGGATATTTATTAGAAATTAAACTAGAAGAAGAACAAGTTAAAGAAATTATGATTGCTTGGGGGAAGAACTTTGGATATGGGATTGATTTAGAGAAATGGCAAAAATTGTGGTCTCAAAATTATAAAATGACAATGTCAACAGCTTATAAAGAAAATTTGTATAAGATGTTTTACAGGTGACATTTTCCCCTGACAAGAATAGCAAGAATGTTCAAGAACAAATCTGAAAAATGTTGGAAATGTCATCAGACACCTGGTTCATATTACCATATGTGGTGGACTTATGCGGACGCTAAAAAATACTGGACTAAAATCCACTTGTGGTTGGAAAAAATGACAAAAAAACATATAGACTTGAAACCAGAGATATTTTTATTGGGAATTGTAAATCTATTAACAGCAGCTAGGATTGTATTTGCTAAAAACTGGAAAAAATGAGAAAATACCATCACAGGAGAAAATCATTAAGAAAATATTGGAATGTGCTGAAATGAGTAGATTGATATTTGAAATTAGAGAACAAGAGGATAAATAATTTTATAAAATTTGGGACCTTTTCTATCAATGGTTAGATAATAAAATATAGTAATGAAATATGTAGATTTTTAGAAAATAATAAATATATAAAGATGTATTTCTTTTTTATTATATCTACAAAATGTTTTTAGGATAGATTTGGGAGGATAATATGAATTGTTATAAAATAAACTAAGTAAATTGTGGTTATCTCGTAAAATATAAATGAATAAAATTATAGTCAAATGATTAATAATGATATTAGGGTATTTAATTTTTGATTGATAATATGAGCTTTTATGTAATGTAACTGTAATTGAAGACTATGAAATGGATGCACAAAATGATTTGTAAACCAACCGGCTCACTGTTTGTACACCTATGGAAGAAAGTTTGATGTTTTTATGTTTTGTTTGTTTATGTTTGTTTTTAAAACCCAATAAAATTTACAAAAAAAAGTAAAAGAAAAAAAAGAAAAAGAAAACAGCGATGAAATTTTAAAAAAAACCTGCCATTTACTTAAGAGTAAGAGAGAGAGAGACTATTTTAATTGTAAGCCTTTTTGAATATATCTTACAAAGGTTAGATATTAGCACCTATCTTATCATTAGGCAAGTACAGCCATTGGCCCTTTAATGAATATCAAAAACAAATATGTCCTACAACATCCCATCTATGCACATAAAGAACAATTTATGCACTGCTCCCTCAAATAGCATATTCTGCATATCATGAACTAGTTGTGTTTTCTTGACATCGTGTAATGGCTATGATTGAAGAAACATTCATTTGTTGATCCACTTGATATTATTTATGTTTGTTAAATTTGTCTGCCACCCTGAAGGGCTATTTTGGGTGGGTTCTTTATTTCTATACATTAAATATATTATTTAATTATACTAATATGTTACATATATTAAATATATTCCATATATTTTTGTATATCAAATGGGCAACATAAGATTCAGAGAAAGTCTTGGACCATATGTGAGACGTTCAGCTGCTAAAACTAAGATCAACAATAAAATCATTGTCCACTTCATTATAAAATCCATGCTGGATCACATTAAAAGTGTGGCCAACTACATTCCTTTGACAAGACCCAGCTCAATATGAGTTCACCTCCATTCTTTTTAGATTTATGACTTAGTGGAATTTATCTTAAGTTATGATAGGGGCCCCTATTCTTCCAAGAAAAAATGACTGTCTTACGAAATATTTAGGAGAGATTGTTCAAAGATTCAGAATGATATATATTTGGAAATTAGGAAGAACACATGAAATTATATTAACATATTGAAGATGCTGAAATAAACTGGGTATGATAATGGGTAATTAAATAATCATATCCCTGTGACACTTGCTGAACAAAATTTTATGGTACAATATTAATTTAGGTATGATTAATGGAAATTTCTATTCATAAAGTGTTTGGTACTAGTATTTCCTGTGCTCGGCAGTGCCAAAGGGAAAGTCAAAATCTGCAAGCAGAGAGGCATGGTGTGCTTGTTTGTTTTTATATCAATCTGTTCATACCCCAAATTGGGGTGAACAAACTTTTCTATCAATTCAGGGTTATGCAATTGGAACAGAGTTTGTTATATCCATACTTTTTTATATGGAAGGAAGAGAATTGGAATAAACATGATTTAAAATAGATAGAGGGATTTTATTCTTGATTTAAGTTATTTAGGAAAATTGATATGTTAAATAAAATAAACAGGCCTTTATATTTATATTTGAGACCCCTGATTTCTTAGCACTATGACAGCTAAGAATCCTTCAGTACAGTGAATATCCTTGCAAAAAATTTTGTCATACAGTAGAACACAAGTCATTGTTCACTTGGTGATGCTCATTCCCAAAAAAATCAAAGCAGATAGGACTGAGGCAAGCCAAGAATGATTTTTGATTGTTGTAATTGTATAAGAAAAGCTCCACAAAGAACTATAAATATGAAATCCAGCCAAAAGTAAGCACATGTAACGTGGAGTTAAACAAAACATTTATATTTCATTAAATATTATATTGAAGTTGAGAAAGATGTGTTTGTTTAATTAAAATATTTATAGCTCTTCTATCTTAAAACAGACAGTGTAGGCAGGTTTCAGTTTAAACTGAAATAATAATAAACTGTATTTTAATTTTTTAAATGAAATAGCAATAACCAATTTTTCATCCTGGATTGAAATTTTGTATATTTTAAAATTTAAATGGATTCTCTGGCAGGAATGTTATTAATTTTATTAATAGAAAATATTTTTAATTGGCTGAGTGATGCAACTGTTCATCCTCACAACATTTCAAATATATTTCTGCTATTATTGATTTATTTAATTATCACTTTAAATTAGGCCCTGGGAAAGTGCCCCTGGGAAAGGCTATTGTTATTCTGATTGTATTAGAGGATGGAAGCTAAGAAATCGGTGTTTCCCAAAGATACGAAAGGATTCCTTGGAAGACAAATGGCATGAATATGAGTTTTTTCCATATCTGTTTATTGTACATATGCATACACAGACCCACACTCATAGAGAAATAGCTGTGATCCATTATTCCTTAACTTTACCAAACAAAATAGCAGGAGGCATATTATATATTTAAGCATAATTAAACATTGACCTCAGATTCAGAATGTTGCAAAGACTATAAGGCACATAAATGCCTTAACACAAACACAGAGAAGCAGTGTCAGTGGCTTGTTTAGCAGACCATACCATATGAATATGTGATGTCATATTTAATTGTTGTACTATGAATAGAGAGACCAGTGTTAGCCTTGGAAATTCCCAGAGGTGGGCTGTTGCCAGGTTGGATCATTCACCCATACCAATAGTTCTGACCACCAGCTGGGCCCACCCACCCATCCTGGTGCTATCCCATCCTATATATCTCACTTTCTGGCTCGCTCACCCCACCCACGCAGTCTAGCTGATTTCCGCACCATGCCCACTCTACTCGCCGTGGCTGCCCAAGAAGGTGTACTGGAAGCCACACACATGAATTTGCCATGTATTTGAAGCTGCGCAGAGTGTGGAAGGTGCACACATGAGCAAAGCACGTGTATGCACACATGCTTATATTTTCAATTCTGCACTGGGCAAACCGGTTGTTAAATTATGTGAAGCCCAATTCTGCCTATTTTGCTCATTATGTCTCAGCCCAAGTCTCAGTCCAATAGAGCTTTAGCTGAATGTAGAAGATAACTAGGCTGAGCCTGAGGGACAAGAGTTAAGAGTCCCTTTGTGGCCCCAAGAGATCTAACTCTAGGCTACTTTGAATTTCATCTGCTCTTATCTCCTCTGGATTTCTCTTGGCCATTAGTAATTCAGATTCTTATAGAGAGCTTAAGTATATAACAAATCTTTTTCCCACTTGAACTGTCTGGATCTCTGATATTCCTGGTGTTTGACATTAATCTGAACTACTAGCAGCCAGCAAATTGGAGCAGAAGGAATTTAAGGTGGACTGGAATTAAATTTCTTGTGGACATGAAGGAACTCATGATTGGTAATGCTTTTGACCCTTCCCTCAGGCTAGGCTGATCATCTCCTATTCTTTTTTAAAAAAATAAAAGTTTTTTATTTCAATCTACACATACACAACAGTACATTAACTGTGTGGCATCAATATATCATATATTTATAAGCAAGCTTAATAATCTCTTAATATCCACATTCAAAGTCCTTCCTTGCTTATTTTCAACATTGCAATACTCTCTCCTAATGCCAACCACCATATCTGTTAGACATACCTAATAATTTCATTTTTCAATTTCCTCCTCAATTTTTTTAAAATTAAAAAAAAAATCATTTGGCAAGCAGTATGGTTCCAGGTTTCAATACAATATAAACATGACCATATTTACCTATTCATTTTGTTTGTTCAATTTCATAACACATTAATCTTATTAGTATTAAGTATTAAATGTATCCAATTCCAATTCATATTATAACTTATTTCATTCATTAAAATATTCTCATATCTTATTTTACAATGTTATTTGAAATTCTCATCTCATTTCTATATTCATTTCCCAAATTACCTTTATTTTTCATATTTGCAATTTTATCAATCCTTAGTCTAATTCAAAATTGTCCCCTCTGATAATTAATTTGAGCCAGCCACCTTCAATCTACCTTGATACCATCTCCCTAATTACTATATCACACATACACACACACACATACACACACTTTTTTTGTCAGATTCCGCATTACATTTTCTCAATCACCTTATCAATCATCTATACATTACAAAAATATTAGTCTAATCAATTAATTATAGCAACTGATATTAATCCTTCCATAATAGTTCTCATTTCATTATCTTCCCCCCTTTTCTTATACATTGTTAATCATCAACATATGAAATTTTTATTATAAATTGCCGATTCCATATTTATTCAATTAAATTCCATGTCTAGTATAGCAATAATTCTTTAATAACAAGAAAGAGAAAGAAAAAAAAAGAAACTAAAAGGAAAAAAATCACATCAGTTACATACTTATCTATTTTCTATACTTAATCATTTATATCATACCTTATTACCTTGCGGAATCTCTTTCCTATCCTCTTTTTAAATTTCACTCATTGTCTCTCGCTCTTTTAACAATATAGTTTCTTTTCATCTTCATTTGTTTCCTGTTTCTCTTTTTTTCTGGTCCTTTCTTTTAATTCCCCTTTTTCCCATTCTCTCCATTTCTCATTCCACTTATTAACTTTTTCTCCCTCCCTCTTTCGATTTTTCTTTTGAACTTCCCTTATCAACTTTTTCTCTCTCCTTTTTTCCATTTTCCAATCCATTTTCCCTTTTATTATCACATCAGACCACACATTTTTAATTTTAATTCCTCCCACCCCCCGCTTAAGTAATTGTTGATCACTTTGTTCTTCAAAGCGGGCATCTTCTTTGTTAAACTCCTCCTCCTCCAGTTTGCATTCTTCTTCTACATGCTGGGTTACCATTTCCAATTTCTGTAATATGTAATTACACATTTCAAATCTAGTTTTCATCATTTCCCTTATGTCTTGCAAGTCCGCTCTCATTTCAACAAATAATTCCTCCCTGTATCTTCTGCTTTTTTTCTTTTCCTCTTCCCTAATTGATGTATTCAGTCCCAAAGTCCAGTATATTATTTCAGCCAGTATCTTTTAAGTTTATTTTTAACATGGCCCTTTCCCAACTGTTTCCCACACTCACTGGGTGGTTTCATGCCAATATTTTCAAATATCTTCCCCTTTGTAGTATTCTAATGTCACTTTCCAGGGTTTTTGTTTTTTATAATGGAGTTTCTTTTACTTTCTTTTAAGTTCCAAAGTCCAATTTCTCAGAAAGGCCAAACACTTTTTCAAACAAAAGATCCAAACATCACTGAAGTTTTCCTGTACCATCAGGTGGTGCTCTTGAGCCTTTTTCACTGTCCACTCCTTCCTTGACTTTAACTTTCCTTGTTGAATATAGAACTTTTATTAAATTCGCTAATTTCAATCATTAGCTATTTTTTCCATTTCCACACATTCAGTTTCAGCATTTGATTATGCCCTTTGAGTGCCCAAAATTCAATAGTTATCTAGTTTAATTTCTAAACCTTTGTTGTGTTCAAATATTTTCCTTTAAATTTTCTCCTCCAAATTAATCCAGTACAGTAATTCAAGCCAATTTCATAAAATCCAATTTCCTTCTCTCTCTCTTTGGTCATAGCTTCCACACACTTTCCTCCAATATAGTCCTTTATTTTTAATACTGGGGTACTTAAAAATCCATGTATTTTGTCTCATTCACACTCCGCTTGCTATTTCTCCTCTCCAGCACAAACTTAGTTTCCTGGGCTGTTCTGTGCCTTCGTGGTGGCCATTTCATACCATCACTACCGCTTGCCTTTGAAAGGGTTTTTTTCTGTCAGGGAGGAAAGTTGCAGCTCCCCTCAACCCTCCAGGTGATTCCCCCTTTCTTCACCACCCCTCCAGGGTGGTTCTGGTCTTGACTGGGACCCTCCAGCAAGTTAGCTTGGAGCAAAACCATACACAATCACGGATTCCGCTCCAACTCCAATGACAGCCATCATCTCATATTCTAAAGAGTAAACTTAGACTTGTGAAGTAGAAGTGTTCTGTAGACTACTTTGTACTCCTGGAAACAAAGATGTTGAATAATTCACTGATTGATACTAGAGAGTGAAAAAATGCACAACACTATTCAATACATCATTATTCATTCATTTATTTATTTATTAATCTCAG
Source organism: Pseudonaja textilis (assembly GCF_049901715.1). Taxonomy (NCBI): domain Eukaryota; kingdom Metazoa; phylum Chordata; class Lepidosauria; order Squamata; family Elapidae; genus Pseudonaja; species Pseudonaja textilis. The sequence continues at coordinate 31,009,245 of NC_142008.1, read as the reverse complement.
CTATAATATTTTACCCAAATTGACCCTCCTCAAGTAAAGAAAGATAATGTACTTAATGCTGCTTAAAGTCTAGCTATTTCAATGTTTACGTCATCATCATCTATAGTTCACCCAAGCATATTTAAGTTTTAATTTCCAGTAACACACTTGTTTTTGTTTTTTGTTTTATTCATTGTATTTATCCTTTTGGCAGCCAATTGAATGTCCTCCAAAGTTTCTGGCATTACAATGGGATATTTATTTTATGGAAATTTAGCTCTGATAGTAATTATGATGTTCAATAACAAATATTAAAGCCTAATGAAATATTCTTTTGGTGTAGTTAGGGACTTACTGAGTTCATTACTAACTTCTATTCACTGCAGAATCTTCTTCATTATCAGCATGAGGCCTGTTTAATCAGGTTTGGACAAAAATGTAAACAGGATGAAAGAGGTAGGGATAAAGGAACTAACCACATAACATGAATGTAATCTTTTTGCATTATATTGAAAATGGCACTGGGTTTCTTTTTCCCCATCATAACAGGATTTCTTATTTGGCACCAAATGATAGCTGTTTGGCATAATAATAATTGCCAATGTCCTTTGGAGGGAAAGTCATTTTTATTTAGTAAATAGAATGCATGAGTAATGAACAATACAAGAAAATTGTAAAATAATTAGCAAGTGGTTCAGAGGTGCTCATTTACAGCTGAGGAAATTAAATATGCAAATACATTATTATCACAGAGGTAGTTAACAGACAAATGAGCGAAAAAAGATGGTGCCTTCTAATTCATCATTGTTTAAAAGACACCTGTGAGCTCTGTCTGAAAATGACAACACTGAAAAATGCAGATGGTTGCATTTTCCCTTCTATCAGTCATTTTTTACACGCTAATTAGATTGGGGAAGGGGGAGAAAATAATTCCCTGTCTGTAAGATGGTTTTGTTGTTTAAACAGTTTAAATATTACAGAAAAGTCAACCAGATAACAGATTGGGATGTGTATGTACATAAATCCATCCATACATCCATCTATCCATACATACATACATACACACATTCCTCCTAGTTGATCATAGTCCTAAACAGTACCAAGAAATTGTTTTATGCTTATCATTATAGTTGTTGTTGACTGGGTGGCTGACTGGCTGTCTGTATAGAGCAATATTTAAAAGAATATTCTTTCTTTAGGAAGCCAATAGTGAAGACAAAAAGAAGCACACTATATAATAAGATTGCTACTAAATCAATTTGTTCTAAATCAACTTCATAATCACTAATGGTGAATAGTCAAGCGAACATTAGTTTTGATAAGATATGTACTTGGTTTTTGAAATTATTTTCCATAGTTTGCTTATATTGGGCCCTGAAAAAGATCAAGGTGCATAGATGTCTGCAGAAAGATTCACCATTGTTAGGAAGCCACACATCATTGGAGCTCTCCCTTTTTTTTTACAAATATTGCATGCTGAATGTGCAGCTTCAAACATGCAATGGTAGCTGTCACCTTGCCCCTCTCAATCTGCATTAAGTAAAGTAGTGATCAAGTAAACAAGTTTGCAATGGAAGAAAAAAAATGAAACCATAGTTTTCCGTCTGAATACAAATGGGGTAAGTCATCACAAATGTCAATAGAAGAGGATAAACTGGTATACTCTGAACAAATGAAATTCCATGTCTAAATCACCATACTTACTCCAAGAACTATATGAAATATATGTTTCATTAGACAATTTTCAAATGCTGAAATTTTCTTTGAAATAGAATTGATTTTTGCTATAACTCAGTGTTTCAAAACATTTGATAAAAGTCCATTTGCTTTATAATATTTCTAGATTGAAAAAATGAACTATCTATTATTTATGCTGTTACTTAAATACTTACATGTCTTTCTATCATTCAACATTATAAATTGAAATTATTAATATTATACAGGGAGTCTATGATTATTCACAATTAAAGGCTAAGACTAAATCAAAAACTTAATAATTAAATTAGAATGTTCAGATATGATAGATTCAAAATGTCCAAATATCAAGGAGTCTTTAAGTTATTGCCGCAAAGGTTCCATTCACAATTGATATAACAATGCATTTCTTTTTCCATAAGCATTCAACATATACTGTATCTGTGAGTCCCGTATTTTGTCAATTTTTTATTGCTTTTCCTCAATCCTAGTATTACCCCAAACAATATAGCAATATAAATGAAAAGGACTTTCTTCTTTTCAATCACTGTCATATCAGGCATGTTATGCATAAGAAGTCTATCTGTTTGGATAAGTCCCATAAAACCTTAATCTGCTCTGATCTATAAAATCTTAACCCACTCATTTTCGAACACTTTCTCAACTTGGTAGTCTCAGTGGTTCTTGCTACATTCAAATCTAAATCTCTGGAAAGTTTCCAACGAACCATTTTGGAAACTTGGTCATTAGTTATAGTCGGCTTGTGAAATCTTACTGCAGCTACTTATCCATTGGTCAATAAATTCATCAATTATTTATTATGATTATTATTATTACAGTATTATTATTTCTCTACTGCTTTCACATTAATATGCTTTGCATACAAATCCTCAATAGTTAGCTATTTTAAATAATGTAATTTTCAAAGATTTCAAAGTTTTATGTCAACCTTCTCAAGTACATTATAAGAAACATGAACAGTTGAGCTAATGCTACTGTATTGTAAGATGCATTAACAGAATTTTGCAAGTATGAAAATACAGGTCTCCCACCATTTCCTTTATAGCTTGAGAACTTGGGCAGGAAGTCCCAAGAATTTTCTCCACCCATTATGCAGCTGCCATCTCTCATATTCCCCGGGTAGCACCTCGTTTTTCAAGGTGATTCACTATACCATTATAGTCCAAGAGAAGATTATAGGATCCCTGGAGAGCCATGAGGTTGAACTCTGGACAATATATGAAGAAAGGTAGCTGTAACAGAATGGTGTAATATGCAATCAACGCATTATGTGTTTGATTGCTAGTATCTAATAGTCAAACCTGTGTGGTTTTTCTGGACATTTTTAGGATTGAGAGAGAGAAAGAGTGAGTGACTGGCTTAAAGTCAAACTTATATCCCTTATATCCTATCTTCTGGTCAAGCAGAAGAAATGAAGGAACGGAAAGGAAGGGAAATGAGGCTTAAATTAGTATATGTTTGTCTGTATGTATGTATGTTTTGTGTGTATATGAATATTGTTTACTTTTAGGCACATTGAAATCAACTTAAATTGTAAAGGAAATAATAAAAATAAAATACCCAAATAACAATTATAAAAACTGTTTCTTGGGGGGGAAATCCCCTCTTTTAAAAAATTGTATGACCCTAAGCTCAGTTGATGCAGTAAAATGGGTTGCTCTACTACAATGTAAACTGAATTACAGCTTCAGTTGCCAGTTGCTGTATAAAGAAATAATATTTTGAAGGTGAAAATTACCAACCAATTTTGTTGATTATATATATTTATTATAAGCTGTACAATAAACATACAACACAGAATACAATTTAATTCTAAGGTAGAGAGAGCAAAAAAACATAAAACGTTCCTTTTTCTGTAGTGCAGGAAAACAGTTCCCATGTTTTACAACACTGTCTTGTTCTTCTTTTCTTTTTTTACTTGGATAAAATAAACAAAGCGCATAGCAGGGTGTCTTGTAATGAACTGTCTTTGCAATTGCACCAGGACATTCTCTATGCTGCCTGGCCATTTCATTTAAAGGGATTTTTATTAGTGAATACTCACTGGTTATTTAAACCACAGGGGTCTTTGCAGGTAGAGGTACAATTTGAGGAGAGAAAACTGAAAGGAACAATTTATACATTTTTAAATAAACACATTCCATTTGTATTCATAGATTCAGAGTGCCATTCTATCAACAGTTTTTCTAACTAGTTAGATGAAAAAGTCTTTTTTATTTTTAAGGAAATTTAAAGGGAACACTGGAAATGTATTGACTGTAGTTATTTTAAATGTCCAATTTAAATCCTGGATAAATTTTCTTGCAAAATTTATCTATTAAAATATTACAGTACTAAAATATTATAATTTATTTAAAGCCTAACTTTAAACAAATTCTTTAGAAATCATTTCCAGTTGGTTCAAAGATATGGGAAATAATATTTTGTTATGTGATATGAAAGGGATGGGACACTAGTGTCAGAGTTTGCAGCAGACAATTAAATAATTTTGCGGTATTCATCTACATAAAAACTTCTTTATATACAATACCATACAGCAGAAGTCAGCGTACACAATCAGGAACATAGACACAATATTCATAGAAGCAAGTCATTCAGAGTAGAGAGATGCAGAGGCAAAGATTCAAGGACAAACTAACTCTTATATACAGTTCAGCAAGTCTAAGCCACACTCAGACTCCAAACTGTCTCTTATGGCCCCATACAAACAAATACTATGTTTCAGTTTCCAAACAGTCCCCATTGGCTGGCCTGTTGCCATGTCTATTTCAGCTCATAATTACTTATATACTGACATTCCTGCCTTTATGACTGGAATAGAATAGAATAGAATAGAATAGAATAGAATAGAATACCTTTATTGTCATTGCATTCTATAAATACAACGAAATTTGAAACCTACTCTAGCACAGTGTCCCAAACACCACATCACAATCACACTACAGAGTATTTAAAAATTAAAATAATAATTAAAAACTTAGTCTAAAACCTATCTAAAACATATAATAAGTTAGATAGTTTAAAAATGTCATTATATACACAGGGCTAAATCATATATGCATTGTTTGATTCAAGACAATTATTACCTTGGAAAAGAAACTGTTTCTCAGTCTATTAGTCCTCATTTTAAGACACCTATAACGCCTCCCTGAGGGTAACAGTTCAAAATATGAACGTCCAGGATAAGAATGGTCTGTGGAGATTTTTAGTGTTCTAGAAAGGAGTCTGGTCTTCGCAATCATTTCCAAAGAAGAAAGAGAGCAACCGATCTTTTTGGGGGGCTGTGTTTATAACTCTCTGGAGCATCTTTTATCCACTGCAGAGCATCCAGCATACCACACCGTTACACAATATGCCAAAATGCTCTCAATGGTAGAACAGTAAAAAGTAACCAGCAACTTCTCACCCAAACCACTCTTTTTCAGCAGCCTCAGAAAGTGCAGGCACTGTTGGGCCTTCTTTGCAGTAGCCATAGTGTGGTCTGACCAAGTAAGGTTGTCAGAAATATGAGTTCCTAGAAATTTAAAACTATGAACTCTTTCCACACAGTCTCCACTGATATATAGTGGGAGAGGCTCTGCTTTGCGTCTTCTGAAGTCTATAATCAATTCTTTGGTCTTTTTGATGTTCAGGGTGAGGTTATGACTCTTGCACCACAAGACCAGTCTGAGAACCTCTGACGTACAGGCCGTCTCATATTCTCCTGATAAGAGTCCCACCAATGTAGTGTCGTCTGCAAATTTTATTATAGAGTTAGTGGGACAAGAGGGAGTGCAGTTGTAGGTGTAGAGTGAATACAAAAGGGGGCTCAGCACACAGGAGAGCCAGTGCTGAGAGCTATAGTGGCGGAAAAATAGCTGCCAGTCCTAACAGTTTGGGGTCTATTAGTAAGAAAGTCCTTTATCCAACAGCAGATGGATAGAGGAGAGGAGAGGCCCATTTCTAGCAACTTCTTAATCAGTATATCTGGATTGATGATATTAAAAGCTGAGCTGTAATCAACTAAAAGCATCCTTACATAGCTCCCACTATGCTTCAGATGTTTCTTTTTTAAAATAAATTTTATTAAATTTCCAAATTAAAAAAAAACATAAAACAAAACTTTATACATTGTTATCAACATCAAGACATCTTTTGCATTTCCTCACATTTTTTAGTATATGTATTTACTTATTCCTTTACCATTGCATCTTACTCTTACTATAAATCAATATCTTTTAACCTTACATCTCAATCTTCTCCGTGGTATATTTACATATTTACATATTCCCTCATTCTTTTCCTAATTGCCATTTTATTTACTTTTTATTTATAAACCACTCATACCAGGCATACCAGGCCCTGTAATAGATTGAATCTTCTCTGTCTTTTATTTTCATCGTTAGCCTGTCCATCTCTATACAATCTATTATTTTTTTAATAACCATGCCTTCCGGTGGAACCTTTGTTCCTTTCAGAGTTGTGCGTACAAAACCCTTGCAGCTATTAATATATGTAACATAAAATATCTATCTGTTTTATTGCATTTTTGTGTTATTATACCTAATAAAAAAGTTTCTGGATTAAATTCAGTTTTCTGATTCATGATTTCTTCTATTCATTGTCTAAGTGTATTCCAATATTTATGCTCCAGATGTTTCAGTGCAATGTGGAGAGCCATGGCAATAGCATCCTCTGTGGATCTGTTATTCTGATAGGCAAACTGGTATGGGTCAAGGTTTGATGGGAGGCAATCCTGTATATATTTTAAAACCAGTCTTTCAAAACACTTCATAATTATGGGTGTGAGAGCTACTGGTCTATAGTCATTTAAAGTATCAGTAGAGGGCTTTTGGGGAACTGGAATAATAATGGAAGTTTTGAGACAAGATGGAACAATGGCTTGTGTAGGAGAAAGGTTAAAAATATTTATAAACTCACCTGCGAGCTGGTCAGCACATGCTTTGAGTACCTTCTCAGGTATCCCATTAGGGCCAGCAGCCTTTTTCACATTCACTGCTCTAAGCACCTGCTTCACATCATATTCTTGTACTGTGAACAGTTGAGTACTGGTGGTTTGTAGAGGCAGTGTGTTTGAAGACCTATTCAGTTCAAATCAGGCAAAGAAGCAGTTCAATTCTTCTGCCAGCGATGCGTCCTTATTGATTGATATGGGGTTGCTGCCCCTGTAATTAGTGATGTGTTTAATTCCCTGCCAAGGCCGTCATGGATCATTATTTGTTAAGTAGTCCTCAATCTTCCTTTTATAGTCCTTTTTTGCCTCCTTGATGCCCTGCCTCAGTTCCGCTCTTACCTTGTTATACCAAACCCTGTCCTCAGACCTGAATGCCATATCACCTGTCTTGAGAAGTAATTGCACATCCTTGTTCATCCAGGGCTTCTGGTTTGGAAAAATCCAGATGCGTTTATTCACAGTAACTGTATCCACACAGGTCAAGATGTAAAACAGTACAATTTTTGTATATTCCTCCAAATCCTCTTGTTCAAATAAATTCCAATTAGTATTTGAGAAACAATCCTGCAGCTGATCAAGTGCTCCCTCCAGCCAGATCTTGATGAGTTTGATTTTAGGCTTAGTTTTCTTTCTGAGGGGGGTGTATGCTGGTATAAGGAACAGTGATAAATGAACTGAAAGTCCCAGATGTGGAAAGGACACTGCTTTATATGCGTGCTTTACATTAGAATACATATGATCAAGTGTGATGTTTCCCCTGGTGGCACATGTCACATACTGAGTACATTTGGGAAATACAGTCTTTAAGCATATTATTAACTATTAAAATCACCAGTTATTATATGAGCCCCATCAGGATAAGCCTTAAGTTGTTTATTTATTGTAATATGCAAATATGCAAGTGCAGTACTACTATTTGCATCAGGAGGTATATAAACAGCTGTAAAATCACCACTGTCAGTTCTCTGGATAGATAGAAGGGTCTGCACATGACTGTCATCGCCTCTAAATCAGGAGAGCAGTATCTGTTTATAACACGGCTGTTGGTGCACCAGTAATTATAAACAAAGTCCACCTCCTTTAGTCTTACCAGAGTCCTTACTACAGTCTTGTCAGTGGATGGTATGACATGCCAGTTGTAGGGAGCCATCAGGAATAGCTGAGTGAAGCCAGCTCTCTGTAATAACTATCACACGCAATCCTTTATCATGTGATTGCTTGCTGCCATCAGATTAATCTCATCCATTTTATTGAAGAGTGACTGAGCATTTGAGAGAAAGATACTTGGCAATGATGGTTTGTGTGGCTGTCTTTCTAAGCGAGTTAAAACTCCTGCTCTGCAGCCCCTCCTCCGCCTTCTCTCTCGGTACCACCTGAGCCGTTTAAATGATCCCATTACAATCCATGGAGATCCTGGTGGTCTTGCTATCTCCTCGGCAATACCGTGGGTCCTCTGAAAATAGAATAGACAGAAAACCAAATAACTCAATGGCTTATGGTGCACTCCACCCAATTGTTATATCAGCCAAATTGTCCTCTGAAGAACAGCGAAGCATGCTAATTAATTTACATTTGATGGTTTCTTTGACAGTACAATAGTTAACGTCCACATGCTTGCTTCTATTCTTTACTCTGTCATCTGTTGCCATTTTAATGCAAGTAGCATTATCCTCATACACTGTTACTGTGTCATTTACCTTTATGCTGAAATCTTGAAACAGCTGTACGTACCAAGTTCCCTCTGAACAAAGTTCAGATAGAGCTATAAATTCTGCCTCCACAGTAGAAATGGCTACAGTTGTTTGTTTTCTGGACTTCCAGCCAATTAAAGCCCCTACAAACAATATCACAATCCCAGAATTAGACTTTCTGGTTTTTACATCATTGGCCTAATCACTGTCAACATAACACTTCAATTTCAATTCTTCAGATACCTGTATTTTAAAACACAAATTCACAGTTCCCTACCTGAGAATCCTTTTTATATCCATCCAATGTAATTGTTTGGTGCAGCAATAAAGCAACTTAGGATACTTACTGCATCAACTATGCCTGGTCTGTACCACTGTGATAGATATAACAGGCTCCCTATTGCTAACTGATATACCTCTTGATCACAGACTTTACTTTTGTCCTTGGCCAAACTATTATAAAAATCTGTACTCATAGGTGTTGGAGCAAAATTAAAATCCTTCATATGATATCTCTCCAACAATTGTTCAATTTTCCTTCTTTGGTGGAGAACATAACCACCTTTCTCAGTTTTTTGTATCTCTACACTGAGATAATTTTGTATTTCACCCGAGTCCTTTATTTCAATTTTTTTTCTCCAATTGGTTAGCAAATCCCTTTTTCTGTGACACATCTTTTGCAATAAAGCAAAGATCATCCACAAATGCTAACAATTTACAACCTCACCTTGCAATTTTCCAGTATATATGCAACCATCAGCTTTGCAACTTTTGACCCAAGATCATTCAGTGCAGTATCTAGACAGATATTCCTATTCCTGGCTAATTGCTTCAGTCCATAAATGGCCTTGTTCAATTTATATACAGTGTTAGGCTTTTCACTTTCATACCCTGGTGCTTGAACCATGTCAATTTCTTCCTCCAATTCCGCATTGGGGAATGCTGTGATTATATCAAAATGCCAAATTTTATGGCCATGTGCTGTTTCCAATGCTAGTGCCAAACTTATACTTTCACTCTTCACCATTGGCGTGAATACCTCATCATATTGCACATTTTTCTTCTGTGAAAAACCTTGTGCTACTGATCTTGCCTTATATTGTACCTCATTATTGGGTAGTCCTTTCTTTTTGTACACCCACTTACATCCTACAGCTTTGCAAGCCTGTGGCAAAGTCATAGATGTGAAGTCATTTGTCCATAGCTTCTTTCCACTTTACTTGTTCAATTTTGGGTAATGCCAATACTTTCTTACACTTTCTTGGTTCATACCACACATTACAAACCTTAACTTTACTAGCAGAATACCTGTCAGGTGGAATCCCCTTGTTCCATTATTCTGACCTGCATGGCATTGACTGCTCCTGTGTTTCAATCCTCTCTGGTGTCATACCTGAGTCTTCTTCTGATTCCTTTATTTATATCTTTTCAGTTTTTCCTCCTTGAATGCTGACATCATAACTGAGTTACTGTCACTAAATGGATCACCATCACTAAGTGGATTATTCCCAAAATTGGCATCAATTCTGTTCCAATTTTGTTCTGCAAAGTTTGCAGACCTTGAAATCATTATTCTCTTGCTTTCATTGCTAAAGCAATAGCTCTTTGAGCCATGCTCATAGCCTGTAAACCTTAGCTTTCTAGCCTTAGGTTGTCCCTTTCTTCTAATTGCTTTTGAAATATGCACCCATGCAGTGCTTCCAAACACCCTTAAATATGCCAGAGATGTTTTTCTCCCATATAGCACTGCATATGGAGTATCATTAATGGAGGAACTCCACAGCCTATTGACTAAATAATTAGCAGTCAACATGGCTTCACCCCAATATGACCTGCTCAGACCAGAATCCTCTGACAGTGAATCCTTCATCATTTGTAAGACACCATTCTGCCTCTCAGCTACACCATTCTCAGCTGTACAGATTTGTGCATCTGTGTTTTGGACTTTGATGATTTACAAACTGCACAGTCCAAGTATGCCTTACACCCTTTTAAGTTTATACCTTCTGCAAACTGTTGCATCTTTTGCAAAACTCTGAAGCTTGCATGACCAAGGTGTCTATGTAAGAGATGGACACATGAATCATGTTGTGCCACATTTCCAAATGTTTAGGCACATTGAACCTTTTGTCCCTGCAACACATAAAGATTATCCTGCTCTATGTCCTGTGCACATACATTTCCATTTGTCTTTATGAGACACTTTCCATTTACAAATGTGGTCTCAAACCTCTTTTTGTCTAGACTAGAGACACTCAATAAATTATGCTTTATTTCAGATGCACACAGTATATTGCTAAACTTTTCCTTCAGACATGGAATCACCACACTACCTTTTCCAGTGACTTTAGTCTTCTGGTTATTTGCCAAAGCCACTGCATCACCTCCAGCTGGATCCATTCTGACAAACAATTTAGAATTATTAACAATTGTTTGACTAGCCCCACTGTCTATTAACCATTTGTCCCTGCTATTACAATAGCCAACTTTTGCAACAGCACCCTGTCCATCTGTTGTCCTTTTCCTTTGCAAACAATCTTTCTTCAAATGACTCTTATCACACAGATGATACACCATGTTCTGTTGCTTTCTTTGTAGAAAAACTTTGTTGGGTTGTCATTTGACCTCTACAGACACCTTGTCTGTTGCTTTTCTCTCTCTGTTCCTTGGGGGCCCACCTCAGGAATTTCTCCTCATGGCTTTTTCTAAAATGGTGCTTATTTTCCTCTGAAATCAAACAGGCTTTAAGAGCTTCCATTCTTAAGTCCTGCTCTGGTTTGCACTCAAAACAGCTGAAACAATATCCCATGTTTCATCAAGACTGTTTTACACCAACAGCATCATTTGAGGTTCAAGAATCTGCATCCCACGCTGTTCCAACTCAATGAATAAAGTCTGCATGTGCAACAAATGCTGCTCCACACTCGCTTGTGGCTGCATCCTGGCTCTGTATAACTGTCTTGATAATTGCACAATAATGCATGCTGATGTACACCAGAGGTGGGCTGACTTTTGTTGACAAGGGGTTCACTGGTCATAAGTGCACGCTGACCTGTTGCCATATCTATTCAAACAGTCCTCATTGGCTGACCTGTTACCATGTCTATTCCAGGTCATAATTACTTATATACTGACATATATCATGTGTTATGCCAGAGGAAGATATTAGATTTATTTTTCCATAGTGCATTTTTAAAATGTTTAAATAAATGGTAACACATCTTGTACTGGAAAACCAGGAAATCTATTGCAACTTTATCTGGGAGATTTCTGAAAATTTAGTCTTTAAAGAATTTAGACTTATTCTGATACAATAAGTTGATTCACATATATCATTTAAGATGATTGATTATTAATAATGCTAAGTGCTAGCAATAGCACTTAGACTTCCTACTGTTTCGTAGTGCTTTACAGCCCTCTCTAAGTGGTTTACAGTCAGCATATTGTCCACAACAATCTAGGTCCTAATAATAGAGATAGTTTTTTTGGTCTAAACCACAGCTTTATGTATTTATTTATTAATCACATCCAGAGACTGTACATCTTCATCACAGAGGGATTCTATGCAGTATATAGGTAAAATATTAAAACATTTTAATATAACATTTTTAAATACTATATTTAAAAAATTCTGTAAAAAGCAAAGATAATTAACATTCAGAATCAAAGGTGGATGTGGGGGGCTTTAGGGCACTAACCAGCCCCATAACTCCTCTATTAACCCCAAGTACAACAACAAAACCAGGTCTTTAGTCATTTCTGAAAGGTGAGAAGGATAGGGGCCTGTCTCACCTCAGGTGGTCTAAAGAATGGGGACAAAAGCAGACAAGTTATCTTCCTGGACCCCATCAGTTGAAGTTATGTCACCAATGATTAACCATAACATACCCTTGCTGCCTAGTGGGTGGCATGGGCTGATGTAATGGGGCAAAGATGGCTGATTTAATGAGGCAAAGGTTAC